>NW_025336223.1:295490-493370 GCF_004798865.1 Varanus komodoensis | reverse complement strand
TAATGTCCGTAAACCACTCGTACATGTTGCTCAGACACATGGCATGAGCCTATCAAGGAGAAGTCTATAGAACGTTCTTTTTGTAAATTTGATTTGTAAAGCTTGGGAATCCTGTAAATGTGTGTACATTTGGCATTTTGATACCTTGTAAATATTGGATGGGGTACTTTTCTTTTTTTGTAATGTTGCCTTTTTATGTCTTTTGTGACTTTTGTAGTATGTTTTTTATTTAAATAAAAAATTTCAACCTAATATAGGGGTAATCTACCTTTGAAAATAATGGGATTTAGAAAAAGCCGTCCTTGAGTTGCTGTTTATGCACAGCTCAACAATTCTGCCATTTCTAAACAAATTCCAAACATCAAAATCATGCCAGGGCCCCTCGTTTTTATTACCGTAACTCTACCCTGGTGCACACCCTTACACTAATGTAGGGGTAATGTAGCATTGAAAATAATGGGATTTTGAAAAAACCCTCCTTGAGTTGCTTTCTATGGACAACTCAACATTTCTGCCCATTTTAAACAAATTCCAAACATCAAAATCATGCCAGGACTCCTTGTTTTTCAAGTCCTAACCCTACCCTGGTGCATACCCTAACCCTAATGTAGGGGTAATGTAGCATTGAAAAAAAAGGAATTTTGAAAAAGCCGTCCTTGAGTTGCTTTTTCTGCAAGCTCAACATTTCTGCCAATTCTGAACAAATTCCAAACATCAAAATCATGCCAGGAAATCTTGATCTTCTAGCCCTAACCCTAGCTTGGTGCACACCCTAATCCTAATGCAGGGGTTATGTAGCATTGAAAATAATGGTATTTTGAGAAATTCATCCTTGAGTTGCTTTTTATGCACAGCTCTACATTCCTGCCCAGTCAAAACAAATTCCAAACATCAAAATCATGCAAGGACCCCTCGGTCTTCTAATCCTAACCATACCCTGGTGCACACCCTAACCCTAATATAGGCATAATATAGCATTGAAAATAATGGGATTTTGAAAAATTCGTCCTTGAGTTGCTTTTTCTACACTGCTCAACAATTCTGCCCAGTCTAAACAAATTCCAAACATCAAAATCATGCCAGGACACGTCGTGTTTCTAACCCTAACCCTACTTTGGTGCACACCCTAACCCTAATATAGAGGCAATGTACCATTAAAAATAATGAGATTTTGAAAAAGCCTTCCTTGAGTTGCTTTTTCTCCACAGCTCAACATTTCTGCCCATTCTAAACAAAGTCCAAATGTCAAAATCATGCCAGGGCCCTTCGTTTATATAACTCTAACCCTACCCTGTTGCACACCCTAACCCTAATATAGGCGTAATATACCATTGAAAAAATGGGATTTTTAAAAAACCGTCCTTGAGTTGCTTTTTATGCACAACTCAACATTTCTGCCCTTCCTAAACACATACCAAAGTTCAAAATCATGCCAGCACCCCTCATTTTTCTAACCGTAACCCAAACCTGGTGCACACCCTAACCCTAATATATGGGTAATATACCATTGAAAATAATGCAAATTTGAAAAAGTTTTCCTTGAGTTGCTTTTTCTGCACAGCTCCACATTTCTGCCCATAGAAAACATATTCCAACCCTCGAAATCGTGCCAGGATACCATTTTTTCTGATCCTAACCCTACCCTGGTGCACACCCCTAACCCTAATACAGGGCTAAATTTACATTGAAAATAAATTGATTTTGAAAAAGCCTTCCTTGAGTTGCTTTTTCTGAACAGCTCAACATGTGTCCCCATTCTAAACTCATTCCAAGCATCAAAATTCTGCCAGGACAACTCGTTTATTTAACTCTAACCTTGTGATGGTGAACCTTTTGAGACTGAATCCCACTTATTCATCGCATGCATGCACGCACGCACGTGTGTGTGTGTGTATATATGTCTGTCTGTCTGTCTGTCTGTCTGTCTCCTTGGCAGCACACTGACCGGCCATGGTAAAGCTAATGTGTTGCGGCTAATGAGTTGCGGCTTGTGATTCCTGGCACTGCTTCTCCTTTCCGAGGATGTGTTTGGCCCCTACGTGCGCTGTTATCTGATGCTCGGCTACTGGGGCAATGCTGGATCGACTTGGCTCACGTGTCGACAGAGAGGGCTCTGCGTGGCCGCTGTGGCACTCGTGCAATATGTTCACCACCACTGCTCTAGATCATATCCAAAAAGGTGTGAAAGCCCAATCTGCTTTTACCTCAACGAAACACGTTCACCCCTGCCAGCAACACAAGCCTACAAAGTGCCAGCCAGAATCTGCTCTGAATGCCTGTCTAGACTACAGCCTCCAACTTCCTTTCAGCCTAGAGAACCCTTCCAATCTTAGTACCATCAATCAGCATGGGATGGGCACCCTGACCTGTCCAAATGCCATCTCTGACTTGCACAGAGAGGCCCGACTACCTCATGCAAAGAGGCCCCTCTCCCATCGGCTCCGATCCTTCCTCCGCTAGCTCGTTGACTCATACCTTTCCTACAGATGTGAGAGGTCATTACAACCAGTGTGTAGGTACATTCAATCCTTAGTGATGGTTATTGCCAGCCTTCCCCAACCTGGTGTCCTCCAGATGCGTTGGGACCAGCATATCTCAGCCCATGTGATAGTAAAAAGCCTTAGAGTCTGGATGCATAGAGACTGAAAAGAAATATACAGCCAGCTTCAAGAGAGGGACATATACAGTGGTACCTTGGCTCACAAACTTAATCCGTTCCAGCACTCTGGTTGTGACCCAAATTGGTCATGCACCAAGTTAAATTTCCCCATAAGGTTCAATGTAAATAAGGTTAATCCATTCTGTAACTCTTTTTTTAATCAGAAAAATGTGAATCAAAGTGACAAAGAACAACAAAGATCATGGCCATCTCCCCGCTGCCCCCGAACACCAACGCGGCCATCTCCCCACCCCCCAGCATGACCAAGATTGTGCCTGTCATCCTTGCACGCACCCATCATCCCTGCACACGCCCGTCATTCTGGCGTGCGGGGAGGGGGGAGAGATGGACGTGATTGCAGGTGCACTGGGGGAGAGAGATGCGTGCAAATGAGGCACGCTGGGGGAGGGAGAGATGAACATGAACGGGGAGCACTGGGGGAGGGAGAGACAGGCACAATCTCACCCCCACCCTCACCCACAGCACGATCGCAGCCATTTCCCTACTCGGGGGGGTGGGGAGACAGCCGCGATCGTGCTGGTTGCAGGGGGAGATGGCCGAGATTGCACCCATCTTTCCTGCAGGAGCGCACCAGTGATCACACATGTCTTCCCTGCACGAATGGAACTGCGATCGTGGCCATCTCCTCACTCGGGGGTGCGGGGTGGGAAGATGGCTGTGATCTTGGTTGCTACCCAATGTGGAGATCACAACCCACATTAAAATTTTCATGAAATTTTTGTTTGCGACCCGATTTGGTCGTGAACCAAGGCGTTCGTGAGCCAAGGTACCACTGTACTAGAATTATAAATACACTTATTCCCAGTAGTGTCAATGATGAGTCTGACTGGATGGAATCAGTAATATTAGGGTATGAGATCGTGGTCAAAAGCAGTTCCTTGCCACTGTCAGAACTGAGAAATTGAGGAGTTCCGGGATAGACTAATGCACTGTCCAATGGATTAGGGCACGGCTGCCAGACCGAAAGCAGAGGTTTACTATTAGTGGGGAATCATTGGGACGGCGGACAGTGATGAGTGGGGTCCCCCAGAGCTCAGTCCTGGGACCAGTCCTATTCAATCTTTTCATCAAAGACCTGGAGGAGTGGGTGACAAGTCTGCTGATCAAATTCACAGATGATGCTAAAATAAGGACAGTGGCTATAACAGAGGAGCAAGTATTCCATATTCAAAAGGATCTGGACAGACTGGAAGTGGACTGGGGACAACAGGATGGTGTTCAATGCAGATAAGTGCAAGGTCTTGCACTTGGGGCACAGGAATGTGCATCATAAGTACAGGTTAGGGGACGAGTGGCTGGAGAGCAGCACTTGTGAAAAAGACCCCAGGGTGCTGGTCAACTACAGGCTAAACATGAGCCAGCAGTGTGATGCACTGGCCAAGAGGGCAAACACCACCCTTGGATGCCTAGCCAGAAGCATGGCTTCTAGATCTTGAGAGGTAATACTGCCTCTCTATACGACTCTGGTGCACCCGCAGCTGGAGTATTGTGTTCAGTTCTGGGCTCCTCGTTACAGGAAGGATATAGCAAGCTTGGAATAAATGCAGCGAAGGGCCACTAGGCTTGCAGGGGAAGCAATATGAGGAGAGACAGGGAGTGGGGTCTTTTCAGCCTTGAGAGGAGGAGACTCAGAGGGGACCTGTTAGCAACATACAGGCATGTGAGGGGGGTGCCATGCAGAGGTGGGTCATGACCTTTTTTCCCATGGAGTGGAGGGCAGGATGCATTCCAGTGGAGCAAAGCCCAGGGAACCAAGATTTAGGGTGAATTCCAGGAACTACTTCCTGATGGTTAGGACCCCGAGGGTACGGAATAGGCTTCCATGGGAGGTGCTTGAAGTCCCATCAGTGAGGGTGTTTAAGGATAGGCTGGGCATGCACATGGTAGGCATATCATGAGTGGAGCCAGTTGGAGCCGGGGGTCAGACTAGATGAACCAGGAGATCCCTTCTGACTCACTTTGTTTTTATGTTTTTATGAATTACTCTTTGTTGGCTGCATTTATGAAAGAAGGCTAACTTAGACTGGGGAAAGAAAGCTAGGTCTGTTGCAAAGAGCCAACTGGACAAGAGCCAACTATGACATTCCACTAACACAACTGATGTTGCACTAGTGGAAACTAGGTTCTGAATTATGCACAAGAGAAGAATGTTCGTGCAGATGCACAACCAGTATGTAACACATTACACTTGGCTGAACTGTTCTGCAATCAGTTGAGTATCCTTGTGCAACTGGTTTTACATTATAGTTGTGCAACCAGTTGCACAGCTAGTTGTAGAATGGGGTGTGCAAGCCTAACATGCAACAGGAAGATCTGGTGGAGCTCTGCTAGTGTTATTTGAGTTTGTGGGATAGTTTGGATACTGTCCCATAAGTGTAGAGCATATATTGCATTTACAGAATTAATTGGCAAGTTTCTCCAGAGACCAAGGTTCTTCAGCTGGCCTCTTATCTTGGATGTTAGCCTAACTGTAAATGTATTTCAGGTAAATTCCTTGTAGATGGTATATAGGTATAAGATAGTATAGCTCCAGAAGGATATGGAAACTGTTAGTGTAAATTTCTTGAGCATGAATGCAATTGGAGAGGTGAGTTTTAAGACTTTGGACATTTGGGAAAGCCAAAAATGAAACCAATTCATTTTCCACAGATGCTTGAGATTTCAATATGCAAATATATAATCCTTCTTTAGATCCTATGAGTCTGAATGAAGGAGCCTGTTAATGGTAACCGGTTTAGATGCATGGTGAGCATTACTGTAAGCCAAATAGATGGGTGCTTACAAAATTTGCCAAGTTTTCTTCGTCTGCAACTCATACTCAAGCTTCAGGGTGCCAGGGAAATGTCACATGACTACCCTCTCCAATGTACTTCCATTACTTCCCCAGAGAGATTGGCTTGCTAAAACAGATCTTCACAATGCCTATTTCTGTGTCGCCATTTGCCTGGTTTCTCATAATTTCTTTCACTTCACTCTGGACAACAGATACTTTGGGTTGAAGCTTCTCCTGCTGGGCCTGACTACTGTGCAGGCATCTTCCCAAAAGGATGCTTGACTGAAGTGTCACCATCTACCTTTCTTGAGCTGTTCTACTGTCCCATTTTTACACCAATGCAATATGTTGACATGGCCTTCAGCTAGGCAGCCCTCACTCAAGTCACCCGTACTAGCCACCCGTGTGTGTGTGAATCATTGAGCTCGAGGAGGAGGAGGAGGCGGCGGTGGCAGAAGAGGAGAGCTTCTTACCTGCACCTGCAGATATCTCAGAGACACTCAGATGGCCCAGCCTGCTGCGGCTCCTTGCCCTTAATTTATTTGTCTGCCGCAGTGGGCTGGGGAACCCCCACAGCAGTGTGTCCCTGAGAAGGCAGGGCTCCTGCATAAAGCTCTGCTCAGGGCGGAACATCCTGCATGATTGTTCCACACAGGGGCATAGCTGTGTAAGCTCGCAGGTGTGAGGTCACAGATGCCCACCAGAGGAACAACAGGTAGGTAAGCAACCTGTTCTTCTGCCGTTTGGAATCGTGCTGTCATGGCCCTGGTCCAAGCCATTTCCAGAAACTGGCAAGAAAGCAAGCATGGTCATGGCAGGACCATCAAGCACAACAGTGGGAAATTCCCCTGCTGCAGAGATCACCCAGTGGTCCTAGCTGGCTTATAAGGTGGGATATGTAACAAGGTTTAAGCAATGAAACACAGTATTTAAACAAGCTATCCATAAAGAACATAGCTGGTCAGTCAAGGAAGGCTTCTTGAAATAAAAGTGCTATCAGGAGGCCCTGAAAGGAAGGTGCTGGTGCCTGCCTGATCTCCAGAGGCACAGAAATGGAGCTGCCACCCTGAAGGCTCTGGGTGGGCTCCAACTGGGCCAGAGGTTCACATGGAGCCACCAGGATCATGCCAACTGACTCAGTAATGGGGCAAATAGTAAGTATGCTCATTTGAGTAAACAGATAACCTTTTTAAAAGATCACCATCATCCATATCATCCTTATTCCTGTATGCTGAACAGGAGCAGGATTGGCATCTTTCTTGGAGTCCTCTCTCAGAGGTTCACTTGAGAAGAAAAACCCCATCACCTCCTCTAGGACTTCTTTGCCCATAAATGGGCTGGACCTGCCATTTGTCTTTGCAAAGGGGACCGGGGTTGACTCACGTTCGCCAAATGCTATCAAGTACCTCAGGATCGTGATATGCCCGCTGGCACAGAGGCATGCCAGGCAAACACTGCTATACACAGTCACCACGGCTGCCCTCAGCAGAAAGGATGTGTCTGTGAACTTGTAAATATGCAGGCATATCTGGGATGGCAGTGAAAATACTTTGGCTTGTTTCTCTGAGCAGATAATGGCAAACTGGTGATGATCTCCAACATCCTGGGAGCATGGAGAACACAGGACGAGTTTTCTTTTCTTTGTACTTTCACTTTCATCAATGCAGTTTGGATCCCTCCATGCTTCGTATGGTGGATGCATTAAGCTCCCTGTGCAGTCCAAGCAAGCAAAAGTTAACACTGCTCCCTTCAGTGTCAGAACTGTACCTGTAAAACAGAATGCAAAGGAGTCATTTGCCTCCCTAAAGTAGCTGCATTGGTACCAGCACCCATTAGCTGAGTGATTAGCCCTATGTGTGCATCTGTTAAACAGATCCATGCCTTCCTCTTCTATCAGATTATAGTGCAATGGTACTAGAATAAAACACAGAAATTATCTGATATAAGAATTTCTAAACTGGGATTAACCACAAAGCCAGCTTATTCCCTCTGGCAATTCATACGCCTGTTGTTGTTACTATTCTTATAATATTGTTATTTGATTTATACCTCACCCTTTGCATCAAAAAGTGGCACTCAAGAGAGACTATTAAAATAGGCTAAAAGAATACATTAAAATACAAGAACAACCTAATAATTATACAGTAAGGATACCTGGATTTCTATGGAAGAAGGAGGGTAGTAGAAACTGAGCACCTCATGTCCCTTGTTTGGGAGTGAGTTCTCTAGCCTAGGAATGGACATCAGAAAGACCCTCTTTTATGTTGCCACTAAAAGGCCCTCTGGAGGTGGCGGTGCAAAAAGAAGGCCTCTCTGGAAGAACATGAAAACTGGTCAGGTTCCCATGAAAGAAGCTGGTCTTTCAAGCAATATGGAGCTTCACATGGCTTAGAAAGCTTGGCTCTAAGCTGCATAGGATGTTATAGGTCATAGCCAAGACATGGAATTATACCCAGAAACATATTGCTAGCCAATGAAGCTGCTGTAACAAGGGAGTCACATGCCCCTCTATAACTGGCCCTGGTCACAGAATTCTAGACCAGCTGAAATCTCCTATAAGCATTTGAGGACAGCCCCATGTAGAGTGTGTTGCAGCTGGAATGTAGGACTAAAACCAGATCAGACTTCTCTAGGGATCGGCACACTATTCTCAGCTGAGCAAATGCATACATGGCCCCTCCTCAGGCCTGGTTATCCATTTCAGGGTCAAGTTAAAGAGTACTTGGGTGATCTGAGTCTCCAAGGCAAGTCAACCTCATCCAGCACAGGCTGAAACCCTCTTCCCTCACCTGCCTTCAAACAGATTAAAAGCACCCCTCCCTTGTCCTGATTAAGCGTCAATACTCAGCTCATGCGGTGTGGTGGTTTGAGTGCTGGACGTGGACTGGGGAGATCCAAGTTCTGGTCCCCATTTGGCTATGAAGCCCACTGGGTGACTTCAGGCCAGTGACCAACCCTCAGTCTAACCTACCAGGCTGTGGTGAGAATAAATGGAAAGGATACAATGGAAAGCCTTGTGTTTTTTTGCCCTCACTCAGGCATCAGGCATTGGTTTAAAATCAGAGCAACTTCCCTGGATTTAAATGGAAAGGACAGAGTTGGATATCATCAGCTTACTGGTTGCACCAAATCCCAGAAGTCAAGAGAAGCTCTCCTAGTGGTTCCATGTATGTGTTAAATAGCAGGGGGAATGCTGAGGGATTCCACAGGCCAATGGCCATAGCATCAGGCAAGGATGTACCAGGACCACCTTCTGAAATCTAAGAAGAACCGTGCCTGCCACCTCATACAGACACTTCAGAAGGATACTAAGGTTAATGATATGAAAAGCTGCTGAAAGGCCCAGCAGGCACTCTCTCCCTGTCCAGTACCTGGTAAAATCATCCACCAAGACTACCAAGCAGACCCTGTCCCATTACCAGGCCTGAAGCCTGGCTGAAATGGATCCAGGGCACTAAGCAAGCTAATGTCCTAGTTGCATGTACAGTCAGGCATGTGAAGCCTTCTTCTACTAAGCTTCAGTGAAAAGTAAGCATAAGTCTTAGGAAATTAAGCAAAGATCCACTTCTAATGTCCAAATTCTGACCAAAATGCACCCAACCCAGAGTTGCATGAATACTCTGAAAGTGGCTCCATGCCCTGCTCACTTCAAAAGCAGGGGTAGCTATTAATATGAAAGTGAAAGTTATACATTTGGCAACCAGACATAAAAGGGTGAGAACCCAGCCTTGATTTCCTCTGAGCTTGGGCACGTTAACCTGACTAGAATATATCTAAAGTGTTCTGGATATCCAAGTTATTGTTCTGCTAACTTTGGTATTAATACTATATAAATACTTAATAACATTAATGGCTAATTATTGTATAAACTCTTTTCCTATCATTGCAGTATGCAGCCTCCTGAATAAATGCTAGCACAAAATATTTTGGAGATGATGAGAAACTTCTGAACACCGGCTTTTCATTAAACATGGTGGCTTTTCCAGCAACTTTTCAAAGCGAAATCAGGTTTTTTGCATAAATGGATATCTCTAGCTCATCTAACTGAAAGGACTTCTGAAACACAGCAAACCTCTCCATCCATGTTATCTGGAAAGCTTCTTGAACAAAGAGCAGGTCAGGAGTGGCAGCAGAACACCAAAGGTATGTTCTCGGCTGACACACGTGATTCCCTTCCCACTCACCATAGCTCAGCTTATGTAAATAAAGACTGTACAGATTGCTTGCAGGATGTGTGACCAGGTCCTCCCAGTTTGCAACTGTCCAGTCCCTTAGAAATACTTGGGGTCTTGGAAATTTTAATTTGTCTCCTTGTGGAAAGTGCAGGCAAGGCAATGCTATCAACTGTCTTGCTTTCCCTTCACCATATGTAAGCTGTGTTGGAAAATTATGCTTATGGTATTAATAAGGAAGGGAACAGCTGATGGGGCCAGGGAGCTGAATAACACAAGGGAGTGGTCCCATGCCAGCACTTCTTTACACGAGGGAGTGGTCCTGTGCCAATTGAAACAAGTAGTGAAAAGTCACTTCTGAAGAAGCCCTCTCTGGACCCCAGAGATCTCAATTATTTTAGACCAGTGTCAAACGACCCCTCCCTGGGTAAGGTCCTTGAGAGGATGGTGGAAACCAGCTGATTATCTGAACGCAATTCAGGTGGGGTTCAGGCTAGTCTGGGCATGGGAACAGCCTTGGTTATCCTGTACAATGAGCTATGCCAGGACACAGACCTAGACAGTGTGACCCTGTTGGGATTCCTGGATCTCTTGGTAGCTTTTGATACCATCAACCACAATATCCTCCTGGGGTGTGTGGCTGCATTGGAAGGATAGTGCCTCACAGAGGTTCTGCTCCTGCTTGGAAGTTGGCTCCAGAAAGTGATGCTTGGGAGATAATGCACTTTCCAGTGTGGGGCTCCTCAGGGAACAGTCTTCCCTACACTAGTGAACATCTATATCAAACTGCTGAGTGGGGCCATCCAGAGTTTGGGACTGTGTTGTCATCAGTACACTATTTCTCTTTTTCATCTTCAGCAGGTGAGGCTATGGATGTGCTAAATCAGTGCCTGGCTGCAACAGTGGAGAGAAGCTCGAGCCAGAAAAGACTGTTGTTGGGTGGTTCCCTTGACCATAAGGAGGTGGTCAATCTGTTCTGGGTGGACAATCCTTGAAGAAGCAGGTTTGCAGCTTGGAGTGCCATGTAAGTGGTCTTTGGTGCTTGAGATCCAGTGGCACAGAGTGCTTTCTACTAACTTCAGCAGGTGGCCCAGCTGTGTATATCTGGACAGGCATGACCGGGCTTCAAGTAGTCTATGTTCTGGTAATCTCTGATGTGGCTTACTGCCGCATGGCTTACTGCAGCACACTCCGTGTGGGGCTGCTTGTGAATACAGTTCAGAAGATGTAGTTGGTGTAAAACATGGCAGCCAGATTAATAACAGGTCCCAAAAGGATTGAACTCAGTGCTGGCCTACATTGGCTGCCTATATACTTCTGAGCCTAATCCAAGGTGCTGGTTTTAAGCTATAAAACATTATCGGTCTAGGATCACAATACCTAATGAAACACATCTCCCAGTCAGAATTCACACAGACCTCTGTTCAACATCTTGGGCCCACCTTCCATCACCACCTCTGAGGGAGTTTCAGTTCGTGTCAGCAAGAAAGGACTTCTAAGTGGTGGCCCAACAGTTATGGAGTAAGCTCCCCACTGGAGACCATTTGGCACTCACTCTAATATATTTCCAAGTGCCAGGTTAAGACTGTCCAGATTAAGATTTAATTAGTTTTAATATTATTTATTTCAGCTACTTAACAGGTATTGTGATTGATATGTGTAAGCGATTGTAGCTTTTAAAATTTGGTTTAAAATCTGGCTTTTAAATTCTGTACAGTGAATTTTATGAAGATGTTATTGTTATCCATACTTTATATTGTATTTTATCTGCTGTTGTAAACCACCTAGAGAGCCTTGGCTATTGGGTGGCATAGAATAATAATGAAAGCCACAAAGGGCTGGAAAACTTGGGAAAGGCCCTGGAGGATGGTGACAGTATGAAAAGGACGTACAAGCTTCTGTATATGAGTGTCTAATAAAAGTCTCATGCAGAAACATGCCAAGTTATTAAAGAATTTAAAGGGCTCCTTCCTCCATGTATAAATCCCACTGGCCTGCCTTTGCCTGTGGGTGGGGTATTAAAAAGAAGCAGGAGTGGTGGTGGTCCCTCTGAGGGGACTAGGCAAAAGAGCATCTTGCGGCCTGTCCTACCTCATGGAGTGGAGGTGCAGGCATGTCGCCATATGCTTCCATTTCTACCATGCTGCCTCTGCAAACTCAGACCTCACCTAATCAGAGCTATTTGCCTAGACTGGCTACGCTTAGGCAGCATACCTGATGCAAATCGCCGTTTTCCAAACTGTCTTGCCTCATCCCTTCCGACACATGCACAGCTACAGCGGAGACAGGGACAACCCTGGAGCCAGCACAAGCCCAACCCTTGGTGTGCCCCCCCCCAGCCCCAACACCACTCCTTTCGCCCTTTATATTCTAACTTATAGCACCAAAGGAGAAGCATGGAAAGATGAAGCTTGAGTTTAACAAGGCATTGTGTTTAAGGACATGTTTTTTGCAACTTTTCAAGAAAATACTAAGAAATCAGGAATTCTCACCACTTGGAGAAGCCATTACTGGTTCTGTCTGCCTTAATTCATCTGCAGTGGGCAGATTAAGGGATACAACCAAAACCATACCCAAGGCTGTACCAACCCAAAGACAAGGAGACACTGTGGTGTCGTTTTTCCGTGCAAAAGACTCCATGAAAAATAAAGCTGTAATTGCTTCCTTGGGCTCCTTATCAATGCTGCAGACACTTGAGCTTCGAGAATGGCTGAAGGGATTCTCTCTGTTCTCTGTTTAAAGAAAGCAACACAGATTAATGTGTGAACCAATTACTCTCTGGAGCAGTAGCTCTAGCTTGCTCCTTTTAACTCCAGGTGTCTTTACCTGGCCTCACACATGCGAAGCGCATGCTTCACTTCTGCCGCATGCATGGCTCTTCTCTTTTAGAAAATGCAGAGCCCAGCAAGGTCATGCAACAGAAGTTTTTCTGAACTTGGTACTTTCAAAATCTTATTATCAGAGCAAAAAAGTCGACTACCGGATCTACGAAAAGTAACCGTCAACATCACTTCACATGCCATTATTTTATGTTGATTAATGATTTGAAACGAGTACAAGTTGCATGTCTGTCACAATAATAAAAACGTCTAGGAAGCCATAATGCAAAATACAATATCTTCAAAACACTAAATAGCAGCTGATGAATCATTAATAACCATCAACCAAAAATTAGAATAAGAAAATAGGTCAGGATCAAACTCTATGGGGCATTAAAGATATAAGTATTGTGTATCTCTTCTGAAACGGTACAGATGGGTGTGGTGTGGCTGAGGTTAATCAGGACCAGAACCAAGTGCATGGGGTGTAACTCCCCTCTCTGGCAATATACTACTGTCTCCACAAAGATGGGAGGTCCTGAGAGTTTCTCCACTAGCTTTTTTATGACTCGGATGGAGTTCATTGAACCCTGGAGATTTGAAAGTATTTATTCCATCTAGGTATTCCTTGACCATTTGTCCATCAATCTTGGGCTGCCGTCTCTCACTTTCAGCTTGTACTTCCTCTTGAGTGCAGATTTCCTTGTGGGAGAAGACTGAGGCAAAGAAAGAATTGAACGCCTCTGCCTTTTCTTTGTCATCTGTTATCACTCTGCCATCCACTTTAATAAGCTGGACACCCTTCTCTTTCTCACGTCTTTTGTTCTGGATGTATCTGAAGAAGAGTTTCTGGTTGTTCTTAGCATCCCTTACTATTCTCAGTTCACTTCCTGCTTTAGCCTTCCTGATGCTGTCCCTGCAATTCCTTGCTATTCCTTCCTTCCTTCGTGACCAGGCCCTGCTTCCACTTCCTGTACACGTTCTTTTTCCTTCCAGGCTGTAACTTAACTTTTTGTGGGGCCACATGGGCTTCCTCTGCTGTCCTCTACACTTTTCTTGTTGGAATTGTTCGTAGTTGTGCTTGGAGAATCTTCTTTTTCAAGATTCCCCACCCATCTTGAACTCCTTTTCCCTTAAGGGTGTGTTGCCATGGCACTTTTGGTCCCAGAATCCAAATCTTTCTTTATGGCACCACCATCATAGCCAGTCATTCACTTGCAGGATTTTTTTTTCTCTAACAGTTTCTCTTCCCTGTACTAGTAGGATTGTGAAGACTATCTGGGCCCCAGTGTTTTTTATTTTCCTCCCTAGAGCTTTGAAGTCTGATGTTATTTCAGCGAAGCTTCTTATGGCAGTATTGTTAGTTTCCATGTGGAAGAGAAGGAAGGGGTATTTGTCAGTAGGCTGCATGAGTTGTGTGAACTTGGTTATATCGTTAATCTTGGTGCCAAGGAGAGAGCATACTTGGGTCTGGGTCATTGCGACATACATATTTTTCCATCCTGTGCAAGAGGGAATCTCCCACAACTAGCACTCTTCTCCTTCGGTTGCAATCTTTGCTATCCTTTTCCTTGTCTGATTGGCCTTTTGTCTCTTTTTCAGAATTACCCAGTGTGCCATGTAGTTCTTTCACAGTGGGTTTCTCACATGTCCCTTCCTCAAGTAACTTGAAGCAGTTTGAGAGTTCCACTGCTTCCATGGGTACAGAATGTTTTCTAGGTCTTCTGTGTCTAATTTTCACCTTGTTTCAGTGAGTTTCCTCATTTCCCCTTCCCTCAGGGTTCTCTTCTGCTGCCTCAGCTGACTGAAGCTCTTCTGGCTTCTTGACTACCCCGAGCTGTTGCAGCTCTTCCACTTCCTTTTATCATCTGGAGGGTGGGCACTGGCTGCTCCAGTGCTCTCACCTTTTCTTGTAGCAGGGCTACTAGTATGCAGCTGTTGCAGTTGTTGGAGGCCACCACCACTGTGGAGTCCCCTTGATCCATTGTTTGTGCAACCTTAGTGATTCTGTCTTTGTGTGTGTGTGTGTTGGGGCGGGGTGGGGGGGAAGCTGTTGTGACAACTGCTGCTTTTGAATGTCTTCACTAAAGGTTAGCAACAGTCCTATTAGTAAATGGGAGTGTGCTACAAGGAAGAAAAACAAGTGTGTATGTGTGTGTGTGTGTGGGGGGGGGGGGGGGGCGGATTAAGATGAAAGAAAGAGAAACAAATGGGGAGAAATGTTAGGGACCTCCTGCTTGACCTCCTCCACAAAACTCCTCTTTGCTCTCCCTGTTTGCTCGCTCCCTGGGAGCTTGGCTGCTTATATATCCTAGAGGCCCTAGACCAGCTGGTGCAGCTTGCTCTTCTCTGCTCTGCTAGGAGTCAAGAACCAGATGACAGAAGTATTACAGCCTTGGGAAGGTTAATCTGAAATATCCTGTGGTTCCTGGGACAGCCTCCCAGTGATCACAGGATTGCTCTTTCTGTCTCTCCAAGGTCTCTGACAAATTTTTGAAGCTAATCCTTTTCTGTTGTTGTTGTTTCAGCTAACCTAAATTCTTCCACTACTACACCATCTGACTCTGAGGTATTTTTCTTCCTTAAAATTACTATGGTCACGCACATATGATTACTCCACTGTTTCATAGTTAATTTCATAATAATGTTCCACCTTACTCTAATGTGAAGCGGGAGATAGGCAGGGGGAAATAGAAAAAGCAAACCTGAACAAATAACAGAAGAAAAAAACACCATTCCTAACACAGAAATGCTACAGAATTCTAAGGAACTAGATGCTTTCTAAAACGAAGTCCTTCATTCCTATAGGGACACTTTTAAAGGATTAATTTAAATTCATATTATCAATAAAATACTAATATCACAACCAAGACTTAAAGAAGCACCATTTAAAATGCCAACTGCTTTGTTACAGAATCTTATTATTGGGAGAGCGACCTTATGGGCTGATGCCTGAATGGTGGAAGGAACCCCCTACCCATGAAAGGAACCTTGCCATCTACCTCTGCTGCCATTTTTATTAGACAAGCTCAGAGGATCTCTCTACTGGGGACAGGAAGAAGGGCTGGGTGGGCACTGGATTCAAGCCCAAGGATTAACCAAGTACTTGAAGCGATGCACTTAAAGTAGTGATTAGGAGGCTCTGTATTCAAGAAAATAGGAACCCTAAAAACAATGCAGGAAAGAATCTCATCCGTGAAAATGCAGAACTGGAACTCTTTCACAAAAGAAAAGGAAATGCAAAAGTCTGATCTAAAGGCATCTGATCCTTCTGAAGGAGCACAGTCCCATCCAGAAAAGACTTTCTCCAGGATCTTGGAACCATTCAGCCACAAGGCAGCCTCTTCAGCAGGCCACTGCACCAAGCACTGCTCTGCACAGTTGGTCTGGTTCACATGTAAACACAGTGTAATCAAGTTGCTCTGAATCTCCTAATTACCGCTAGCCAGCACTGGGAACATGAGGGTATCCTGCAGCATAGCAGAACTGCCAACGAGCTCAGAAAGAGTCTTCCTACTGCCACTCTCAAAACATCTCTGGAGCTCAGACTAGAATCGCTGCAATCAAGTGCCCCCAACTCCAAACTCACTGAGGCATCCAAAAGAATACCACGGTTGATGATACCAAAGCATCAATAATAATGACTCCCTGATATCTTTGCTTGCCTCTTGCCTTTCATACATAATACTTACTGTATATCAAGCCACACTAGGACTCAAAATTTTAATCAACATACAGCTTTTTTGCATTAAAAATATTCTATTTGTCAAAAATCAATTCAAGAAACCCCTCTCTGCCCTTGCCCCTTCTCTCCCCAGTCTTATATCACAACGTGTGACCTTTGCTCATCCGGCTCCACCACCCTCAGTTATCCCAATGTATCCTGTTCCCTAAAACAACTCTGCTCTTTTCCCCTCACTACCCCTTATACCTGGAACTATTTCACAGAATAACTCTGGTGCACCATCCCTCTCTTCACCTCTCTTCTTGATCTTCAACTTTTCTCTAAAGCCCTTAGGAGTACTCCACTTTTCCAAAACCCTACAGTATTTAGGTATTTTACTAAAGCATTTTTACTCTATTCTTCAGTTGCAAAAGGTCCCAAAATTGTTCAGGTGGATTAATATTAGTTCTTAGGCTTACAATTTAAAAAAACACAACACAAAAGAAACAGGGATTGGGGGAAATAGGTTAAAAAGTCAAACTCAAACACAACATCTAGATTCAGGTTCTGGCAGGGAACGGTGAAACAAGCCCCTGCAGCAGTTCTTTCCCTGGTTGAGGTATGGGGCTAACTGGGCGTCCCCCTTGCCAGGATGCTCTTCCAGGGCAGCAGGGGGTGCAGCTCCCAGGGGTCCCCATTTCTCGGGCCAGTGGATGTGGCCAGAGTCTGCAGCACGTCATACTGCAGTACGAAATGACTGCATATTTCCTCCACCTCCACCTTTATTCCTTTGTGTCAGTTTGTTGGTGTTCTCATGTTGGCTTGATTATAATCTCTGTGGAACAGGGACCTGTCAGTGCTGATCTTTATGAAGCACTGTGTACATGATGATACCACATTCTTATTCATATTCTTCCAGAGTCTTTCTCTTATCCTAACTGATTGGATGATCAAGAAAGGGCAAAAAACCACCCTGGCTCAACCCTGGGCTTGACACCAGGCAGTAATCAATCTTTTCTCAGCCTTTATCTTCTAGTGCAAAACCCAGCGATCAGGGTGGGCATCAACACCCTCTCAGCTTCTCCCAACTCACTTGTGATATTGTATTAATAATGTAACAGTGAGTTTCTGATTCATTCACTTCTTCTTCCATCCGTTCTGAAAGCACAGTGACTGTCTTAAAGAGAAGTCAAGATGCCTTTCTATAAAAAAGGCCTTTAAACTGTCTTCTAGAACGTAGGTACATTTTGTTGTTGTTAGTTGCGAAGTTGTGTCCGACCCATCGTGACCCCATGGACAACATTTCTCCAGGCCTTCTTGTCCTCCACCATCCCCCAGAGTCCACTTAAACTCATGCCGACTGCTTCAGTGACTCCATCTAGCCACCTCATCCTCTGCCGTCCCTTCTTCTTGTGCCATCTATTGTTCCCAGAGTTAGACTCTTCTCCAGGGAGTCTTTCCTTCTCATTAGGTGGCCAAAGTATTTGAGTTTCATCTTCAGGAACTGGCCTTCTAAAGAGCAGTCAGTGTTGATCTTCTCTAGGACTGACCGGTTTGATCATCTTGCTGTCCAAGGGACTCGCAGGAGTCTTCTCCGAGCCATAATTCAAAGGTCTCAATTCTTCGGTAATCTGCCTTCCTTATGGTTCAACTTTCACAGCCATACATTGCAACTGGGAAAACCATAGCCTTGACTATACACACTTTTGTTAGCAGGGTGATGTCTCTGCTTTTTAGTATGCTGTCTAGATTTGCCATAGCTTTCCTCTCAAGGAGCAAGCGTCTTTTCATTTCTTGGCTGCAGTCCCGGTCTGCAGTGATCTTGGAGCCCAGGAAAATAAAATCTGTCACTACCTCCATTTCTTCCCCATCTATTTGCCAGAAAGTGAGAGGACCAGATGCCAAGATTTTAGTTTTCTTAATGTTGAGTTTCAAGCCAACTTTTGCACTCTCCTCCTTCACCCATATCAAGAGGCTCTTTAGTTCCTCTCACTTTCTGCCATGAGAGTGCTATCATCTGCATATCTGAGGTTGTTGATATTTCTCCCAGCAATCTTAATTCCAACTTGTGATTCATCCAGCCCCGCCTTTCTCATGATGTGCTTTGCATATAAGTTGAACAGACAGAGGGACAGTATACAGCCTTGCCGAACTCCTTTCTCAATTTTGAACCAATCAGTGGTTCCGTATCCAGTTCTCACTGTTGCTTCTTGACCCACATATAGGTTTCTCAAGAGACAAATAAGATGGTCTGCTACTCCCATCTCTTTAAGAACTTGCCACAATTTGTTGTGATCCACACAATCAAAGGCTTTAGCATAGTCAATGAAGCAGAAGTAGATGTTTTCTGAAACTCCCTAGCTTTCTCCATGATCCAGCATATGTTGGCAATTTGATCTCTAGTTCCTCTCCCTCTTCGAAATCTTGCCTGTACATCTGGTAGTTCTCGGTCCACATACTGCTGGAGCCTAGCTTGTGGGATTTTGAGCATAACTTTGCTAGCATGTGAAATGTGCGCAATGGTGAGGTAGTTTGAACATTCTTTGGCACTGCCCTTCTTTGGGATCACAATGCAAACTGACCTTTTCCAATCCTGTGGCCACTGTTGAGTTTTCCAAATTTGCTGGCATATTGAGTGTAGCACTTTTACTGCATCGTCTTTTAGGATTTTGAATAGCTCAGCTGGAATACTGTCGCCTTCACTAGCTTTGCTGTTGCTCAGACTTCCTAAGGCCCATTTGACTTCACATTCCATGATGTCTGGCTCGAGGTCAGTGGCCACCCCATTGTGGTTATCAGGGACATTAAGCTCTTTCTTGTATAGTTCTTCTGTGTAATCTTGCCACCTCTTCTTTATCTCTTCTGCCTCTGTTAGGTCCCCACCATTTTGGTCCTTTATCATGCCCATCTTTGCATGAAACGTTCCCTTCATATCTCCAATTTTCTTGAAGAGACCTCTGGTCCTCCCTATATCTATTGTCTTCTATTTCTTTGCACTGTTCGTTTAAGAAGGCATTCTTATCTCTTCTAGCTATTCTCTGGAATTCTGCATTCAATTGGGTGTTTCTTTCTCTTTTAGGTACATTTATAGAATGCAATTCAATAAATTCTAAAAATTGGAGTAATCGAGCATTTTCATTCATGGCTCTTTTCTCACACTGCCAGTAATTATGTGGTTTTCCACTTTGTCAGCTACAGGGAGGCAACCGATTGGATGGGCAGGTCTTCTCTATTCAGATCTCTTACATCATCTTACTGAAGCTTGTTGAACCACAACAGTTATCCAACATGCAAAACACAAACCAGGCCCTGTAACATTCCATACAGTTATATGATTGCATTTAAATGAGTGACAGAACATTCATAGAAATGGTGCTAGTACATTTTCTGTCAGGTACAGAAATAATAATAGTATTAGTAAAGCCCCAGAAGCACAGGAGAAAGGCAGGCAGGCAGGCAGGCAAAAAAAAACGGGGTTTAGCATCTGCTAAGATCAGTCGTGTAGAAACTCAGCTACAGAGTTAAATAGTGCACAGACTGCTTTTAAAACTTTTCGGGTGGTGAAAACAAAAAGGTCCAAAAGTATTTGTCTAGGGATACTCACCTTCCATTGTAACTGGCAAAGAAATCTCCATGCAAGCAGCAGATTGTGCTTTCCTAAATGGGGGCTTTCCTGGACCACGACGATTTGCTTTTGAAATGTCTGCACTAGACAGCCGTTTTCCAGTGTTACAGCTTTGGGAGGGTGGACTTGTACAGTGTCCATTTACAGGATCTGTAGGGAGGTTATGTAAAGCAATTAAACTAAAGTCAAGGGTAAATGGGAGATTTAGGGCAGGGATTCCAGAATTATTTATTTGTTTATTTATTTAGCGAGCTTCTATGCCGCCCCATTCGCCGAAGCCTCGGGGCGGCTCTCAACAATATGAGAATGCTCGTATTGACTTGCTGCCACATGACATGCGAATGGGATCTGGGATCTGTTACAGGGTTATGCCAAGGCAGCTTTCCCTCAGCAAATTTGCCACTTCTGTCATGGCCATAGGACTCAGTCAGCTGATGGGTCTTGTGGAGGCTCATTGATGCCACTGCCTAGGGAAAGGCAGAGGGCTGTACTAGAGATGGCAGCTGATCACCGCTGGCCACCTGTACCCAGGTTTCCTGTATTAGAGGGGCCTGTTATGCCTTAAGCCATGGGTCCTGAAACTATGGCCCACGGGCTGGATATGGCCCGCCATGGTAATTTACCTGGCCCACCTCAGAGCTTTTGGACTCATTCAGAGAAAACAATCGCTGAGCAAGTCTGAAAGCTCTGAGCTGGCACAGGCATTCTCTGAAACTGAGCAGAGAGCCAGCGCATGCGCCAAATTGTAACCGCTCAACTGTGCGTGTGCCAGCTCTTCCCCCACCCCCCGCCCCCCATTGCATGCATATACAGAGTGGGAATACGGAGCAGTCTTTGTAAATGCCAGTTGCAGTCATCAGCTGCATTATGCAAAATACTATATTTAGTGCCTTGGTTGTATTGTAGCTATGTCCCTTGAATATGGACATGCTCTTCCCCACCTCATCTTGGGCTTCTGCTGCAGCCCGAGGAAGTGGAGCAAACATTTTTAATTTTTAATTATTTTTTAAATTTTAATTATTTTAATTTTTAATTATTTTTTAAATTTAATTAATTTTTAATGTGCAGTGTGTATAGGAATTCATTCATTTTTTTTTAACTATAGTCCCCCCTCCCCACCCAACAGTCTGAGGGACAGTGAACTGGCCCCCTGTTTAAAAAGTTTGAGGACCCCTGCCTTAAGTGCTCACGGCCTGACCCAGTGAGCAGGGCAGGGAGGGTGCTTGCTCTTCTGTGCACACTGGAGGGGGAGTGAGCTCTTCCAGAAACCCAACTGGGAACAGTTTGTGGGCCCAGGGCATGTGTGGCACACACAACGGCGGCACCAGACAGCAAAGAGGATGTGCCCATGAACCCAGACACTGAAATGAACATGGGGGAGCAGCTCCCTTGCTCAAACATGTTGTACTGGAAATGAGGGCAGAGAGGAAACAGGGAGAATCTCTTTTGAAGAAAGGAAAGTGCCTGAGGCCAAGCTGGCCTGGGAAGAGCAGGACATGTCGTCCTCCTCCTCATGGGAATAAAGTGAACAAAAGCGTAAAAGTTAGAGCCCCAGACTTTTACACTAATAGGGCATTTTTGTGGAGAATGCTTAACATAATGCAGATATTACATTTCCTGCAGTGTTGCCAGGAAATTTATTTCCTAGGTACAGTACTTGTTTCCAGTTTACCTCACAACCTAAATTGGCAGATGGAGAGCTTTGCAAAAACAATACACAACTGCACAAGAAAAATTTTCCTTATCAGTTTTTGAGTGGATGGGTCACCATAAGTTGCTTTATTGCACATGGTAGGCATGTCATGAGTAGAGCCGACTGGAGCCGGGGGTCAGGCTAGGTGGCTCAGGAGGCCCCTTCTGACTTGCTCTGTTTCTATGTTTCTGTCCCCTCAATATGCATGCCACAAAGTGATCCCAAAAAAGGGCACAACTTACTGTGAAAGGCCATCTTTTCCTGCATTAATCTGCCTGCCTTTTTTAGATTATGATCAGAGATCAGCCTGTGTGTCCCAGTGTGAGAAATAGGCTTAGCTGGCTGTGCCCATGTTTCTGAACTTCATTTTGCTCTCTCTCTCTCATGGCTTTCCATAGGCTAAAAGGGATGTGTGGGGAATCTGCTTAGTAAAGACAGTCTGCCAGATCCCCTGGTTTCAGCTTCCTGGACTCCAGTCCACTTTGCAGCAGGCCCAAGTCCAAGTTCCCGGACAGCACACCCAGCGATCGTGATGCACTCGACAGGAATTGCGCCCCCCATGCTGCGCAAGCAGCACCGCTCTTTTGTGCTCAGCCCCGCTGCTGGCAGCAGCACCCAGGGAAGAAGGTTGGCGACCAGGAAGTGTGGCTGGGGCACCTGCTCACAAGTCCTTCTTTCGCATCCTGCAACTGGTCCTGACAAGGAAGATGGCCGGTTGCACATCTGGGGGCCCAAGAGAGTTCACAGACTTCCTCTCAGCTAAGCTTGCTTTGCAGGATGGAGCTGAGCATGAGAGGAAGGCCATCAATTTTGGAAGGACAGATTTCAAAAGGGTTTATCCGAACCCTAACACCTCACTTGACAGACTATTAGTAGCAGTCCGGATGAATTTGTTTGATAGCTATTGTATTGTTTCTCTGTTCCCCACTGCCTTATTTAGTGTACTCATTAATGCAGTAAATTGTTACACTGCTGTTTTAATTGTTGTTAACCATTTTGAATACAAAAGGCAGGGCATAAATGTGTTAAAGAATTGATAAAGATGGGTGCAGTGCTATGCTGTCCTTTGTTTTAAACATAGGTTGGAGGGCCTCACAAATGCCCCCACCCCTCATGTGCCTTGTTTCTCAGCTGCTCTCACTGCTACTTTTCAAGTGCCGTATTCTTCTCCCTTACTAGCTGAGGAGTCACTCAGTTCCACAGCTTCCATTTCAGTGCAAAGTGCTCAGAGGTGGCTACTCAGCACTGAGAGAAATGGAACTGTGTTTGCACAGGGTGGTGTTGCAAGGCAGCTGAAACATTCCCGCCCTGTCTTGCCCTGCACGGATGAGCAATGAAGCCAGCAGCACAGTGCAGTGTGACAAATACGGGAGCTTTCCTCTTATTGCAAATGGAGGCCCTGATTCCAGCTGGGACTGCAATGGGGGAGAATGGCTTAAAGCCTCCTTTCCCAGACAGCACAGTCCTGATCTGGCTGCGTCCCCGGCTGCGTTTGTTTCATGTAAACACAGAAGCCACACAAGGCTTGTGTGAGTAAACCTTGTATGCACACTGACCTCGATCTAGTCCCTAGATGTACTGGCAAGAAGTTTATGCTGTGACCTACATGGCTGCATATATAATGGGCAGTCAAGATTTGGATGGCTATGACGGAGGGTCGGGGAGCAAAGACCCAGGCAGAGCTGCTGGACCTTCCTGACCATCGTGGTTTCTGAAGTTACTTCACTGATATACTGAAACGTAGCCATGAGCCAGCTTCTACTCAGATACTTTCCAGCAAGATGAATAATGATTGTATTGAAAGGATCTTTCAAATAAAATAACAGGATTGTGCAAATTTCATGCCCTTCTCAAACACCCTATAACTGACTATCCTTTTCATACCCTGTTGTCATCCTACAGCTATTAAGTTATTCTTTAACAAATAAAATGGCGATACGAGTCTTCTCAAACAGGAAAGAAACAATGTGGTTAAGACCTAAGCCATGTGCTTACCTGAGGTTGTGGGGGACCTGCACCGTTCTACCTCTAATGAAGCTGGGCCATCTGATAACTCAATAAGGCCTGGAAAAAATGAAATCAAGAAAATGAATTGACTTGAATTATACTGTAAAACCAAATTTGTTCAAATAACAGATGCCATAACGTTTCATAACTGCAAGGTAGAGAGCTAGAGTGATCCAGTTGCTAGAATGCTGGTCTGGAACTCAAAATGACTACTGTGGCTGCCTATGGGTGTGTTCATATGTCATGCCAAAGCACCCTGAGAAGAAGCCATGCTGGATGGGTGGTTCTCTGTTACTCCAGAGAGACAGTCACCAGCCACAAAGACTGAGCCAGCTTCTTCTGGCTCAGTCTCTCCCAGTCCTCCAGGCCACTCGCAGGATGTGATCCCAAGGGATTGTTCCATGTTCCCTGTGCCAGCAACTTTTCTGCAACTGGTCCACTGCAGCTGCCAGTTAGTGAGGGAAACTTCCTTTCCCACAGCAGATCACAAAACAGAAATACTTTTCTGAGCAATTACAACTATTCCCAAGCTTTGATTTTTTTTTTTCCACCATGAAATGTGTAAAGTTTTACTGCTCTGAAAAGAACTTTCCAGAGTAGTTGCTTTCTGGCCCACTTCATGAGCACCTGACAGCTGGCAGGAGGGTGAGTGGCTGCAGCAGAGGAGCCACCCTGGAGGGACGGGCCCTTAGTTCAGCGTAACTTGAAGCAGCTTTTACAAAAGCACTTGCTGCAGGGGAAGCGCTGAAATGCAATTGGCCTGCTGCAGCTGCTGGCTGAAGAGTGATGTGCCCTCCCCTTCTGCACCAGGTCAAAATCAGGATTTTTGTGGATGTGGGAACACATTTGCCATTTGAAAAGGCACACAATTTTTTCTCTGGGTTCTTGTGTGCCTGCCATTCAGTCCAGTGTGGCCAAATTCCTCTTGTCAATTTCACCCTCTGCTTCAGACAATTTATCCCCAGATGAAGCTCTTCCCCACAATCAGATTGCAAGAAAGAAATGATTTTCCAGGTCCTTGCAAACATGTGAAACATGTATTCATGAGCTGTTTTTTGCTTTTTTGGGAGGAGGGATGTCTTGAACTCCTGTGCCGCACCTCAGGACAGTCTGTCTCCTATTTAGCCAAGCAACCTGTCTCACCTGCTTGTCAGTGTCTCTGCTTCTGTACTTACTATACTACAGAAGGCTTGGGGTTTGGTTTGAATTTTTAAGACTTCTTCGCACTGCACTGAAGTTTACCCCCTTCCAAAATGCCTTCTCTTCTGCCAGCACCAGCCACTTTCCCCCTAGCCCTTCTTGCTCGAAACAGGGGATCTAATGCAGGGAAGGGGGAAGTTTGTTCAGGTAGGGTTGAAGCTGAGGACAAAGTTGACAAGGACAATTGCAAGAGGGGAATCTGGCTATGCCGGGTTCAGTGGTGCCTACGTGCTTTTGTGCACAAGATCCTGAAAAAGCACCAGCACAACAAAGGGCGAACAGAGCACCGAAGGCCATTTTAAGCAAAACTGAAAGCATGACTCAGAGAACAAGAGCATGGTGTGGGGGCAAAATGAAGCAGGCATATTGAGGGTGACGGAACTGTAAACTGAGGAGAGGAAAAGTGGTATTTTGTCAGGTAGCCCTGCACCTCCGTTATTATCTTTAATATTTTACCAATTCTTGCTTTAGAAATTATCAATTCTTTTTATTTATCAGCTTATCGAACATCTCTAAGAATAAAATATCTGATGTCAGGCAAATTAAAGGTGCAAGTTTGTGTTTCGGCTACCTTTATTATTTCAAATACTAAATTACAATCTGTGAAGGAAAAACAGAGAAGATCAAATTCAAAGAAGATCAAATTTAATCCTAAAGTAATCATAATTTTTTCTCAACTGTTAAACTTCATTTGTTCAACTCATGTATAAAGCGAGTCATGGTCAATGTCATTACTGTGGAAATTGCTAAACCAGACTACACATCCACAAGCTGCTGTGCACAGTGGTTTGGCTCTCTTGCAATTTGTCAATAGAACACATTGGTTTTTGTGTGTTCTGTACTATGATTTGCAAACCACTATACTATTTGTCCAGATTGCATGTAACAGCAAATGATGGTTTGTCCTTAATTAAGAAGTGATGGGAAATCAAGGAGGAGGAAGAGGGGAGGAAGGGAGGAGAGAGGCAGCAAGCACAAAAGTATTCCTTTATTACCAAACCACAGCCTGATGCATAGGCCTGACCCAGAGTGTGGGTAGCATGTGCACAACTTTAAATACACAAGTACACATGTCTCAGAACCTTAGATTAGGCCACTGTCTTCAGACATACGCTCTTACATGCATGTATGTTGGTCCCATTCTTTATGCAGCAACCCAAAAGCCATGCTTTCACATGGTGAGCATTTTGCTGATCTCTGGGCCTTTGCCAAATGTCCAAGCCTGACGGCTTCTGGTACCCTTCCAGATTAAGGCAGTAGAAAATTCACTGATTTTGTATTAATTTAAAAATGCTTCTGGTGATGCATAATGACAGAATAATCTATTCCATGGCTCCACAGCAGCCAATAGAATTGTCAATAATTTAACTAGAGCTACAAAGACCACAACAAAACGTTTCACATTTCATCCAGAAGAGGGAAATGGCATGCACACAGAGGAAAAACACGTTCAAGTCAATCCCATTTCAGTCTCAACAAAGCACTAGGTCTACACTGTATAAAACCTATAGGAAGCATGGATCTGTTTCATTAAATCAGGATAAAAGCTAGATGCATGCAAATGCGTGCATAAATAAATGCATGCAAAAGTTGCCTTTGGCATATGCCAGAACATCAGCATAAGTGGCAGGCAGAAAAAAGGGAAAAATGCAAGGTCCAAAGTGAAAGTGAATGATACACCCAGCATCTACAGAAGCTGGTTAAGTGGGGATGGAATATACAGCCAATAAATTAATTTAAAACTAAAGAATGAGAGATGGATAACAGAGGGCCAGCACGAGACAGCATGTATGGTAATGAAGGTCTTTTTCTGACATTAAGTTTAAGGTGGCATTCTATTCAAAATGTAGCTTTGAAATAACATCCTTGCTTTTCAACAGGTGAAAAGTTATTCTGACATTTTACCCAAGATTTTCACCAAGTAATCTGACTTCCCTCAAGGTATAGTAAAACAACATTAAGTCTGACCTCTAAGGTTGCTACATGTATTTTTATATGAAAATAATATTGTCAATATCATAACACCATTATACAAATCTATCACTAACTGCACTATCTACAGTTCTGGCCACCACATATAATATTAAAAAAATTATACTGGGAAAGGATTCAGAAAATAGCAAGCAAAATGATCTGGCTGAAAGAAGTTTGGAACAAATGCTAGGGAGATTCCATGTAGGAAAAAAAAAGCAAGTAAGGGGAGACATGACAGGTGTATTAAAGTTAATGTATGGTATGGAAAAAGTAGGTAAGAAGTGCTTTCTTTTTCATTCTATTATAATACCAGAGCTAGGTCATGTAACGAAGCAAAATGATGAGAGATTCAGGACAGATAAAAGGAAGCGCCCCTCTCACAGCACATGGCCCAACTGGGGAATTAATTACCATACAAGTTAGTGATTGCTACCAATTTTGACTACTTTAATAGGGAGTTAGACAATTCCATGTGGGTGTGGGATGCTGGGATTCCATTCCATTCCAGTCTGTCAGGATTCTGCCACATTTCTTTTCTGGTAAAAGCAGCAGCAGAATGTAGCAGATTCCTTTCTCTTATTCCAGAAAAGAATTGCACTTTTTTCAGGTTCCATCATTTACACAAACTGTCATTTGCACAAATTGCTGGAGGAAGGTCTTGATATTTGCATAAATGTTATATTTTTTAAAGTATTGTTTATTGGCAATCCTGCACAAGTGTGCAAGATCACAAGATCTTTCTGCTAAATAGACCCACAGAAGTCTATTGCCCTCTTGTAATTATCTTTATCAGTTTTATCCTCTCCACCCACTAAGCTTTTTCCTAGCAGAACCATATTCTCTACTCTAAAACATGGATCCCCAAACTATGGCCCGCGAACCGGATCTGGCCCGCCAAGCCCATTTATCCGGCCCACCTCAGAGGTTTTGGACTCCCCACGCCCGCCACCTGCCTTGCCACCTGCACGCTCGCCGCTGCCTCGTCGCACGAGACAAGGTGGCGGCTTGCTCACTTGGAGATCATTTTGGACTCGCTCGGAGATCTCCAAGTAAGCAAGCCCCTCGCTGCCACCTCACCGGCCCAGCCCGCTGCCTCCGCCTTTCAAATGGCCCCCTGTTGAAAAAGTTTGAGGACCCCTGCTCTAAAAGAACTTGTCAATTCCCTCCCGCTCCCTACTTCCTTGGAAAGTGCCAAAGTGGAGGATGAAATTGACAAGTTCTTGACAGGTACAAAACATAGCTCTCCTCGGCTAAGTAAATCCAATTCGTCACATTTTTTTGCCATGATTAAGGTACTGATATTTGACAAGCACTCAATTAGATGCCTCTCAAATTGTTAGCAATTTTCTCCAAACTAGTATGCAGACATGGATTTCAAACCTATTCTTAACACTGCAGGCAATAAAGAGAAAAAGCCATTCAAGTTCATCCCAGCAATATTTTATCACCTACCTGCAGGAAACTGCTTGCTTCTACATGGAGAGCGAGGGTGACGTTGATAAAGATCACTTGATCCATAGAGGTCAAAACTTCCCATGCTCAGCAGTGTAGTCTTCTGCATAAAATCCACAACTGCCAAGCCACTGCAGTTTCCAAATGCAACTCTGAGAAAAGAAACATTCCTCAAGTACTCTGATATCTTTTTCAAAGCAGTGAAAGTATGGCAGATTTTTCTAAAATTAGGACACTGGTAAACTAAAAAGGAAGCTGAAAGCAACTGTCAAGAGCATTAAATTGCTTTCAAAACCACATTAATAGAAGTTCAGCTAGAAGGCAGCACTGAATATCTGAAGTCACCAGCACAGTTAATAAACAGTGCCAAGAAAGGTATCAAAATAAGGCTTCCTTCAGAAATTGAGTCTTGCTTAAATGAGGAAAACAGAAAGGAACACAAACTTGCATATAAGAAGGAATGCTTTAACATACTGCAAAGGGCTCATCACTAAGAACATCAAAACCAGTGACAAGTCAGAAGCAGGAAACTGGCTACGTACCACAGAGCAAATCAAGTAAAGAAATAGTGAAGGAGAATAAGGAGATTTCAGAGGAGCTGAATTAATTTTTTCCAAAGAAATAGGGCAGATTTTCTGATAAAACTGATATTTTCAGGAAGGAAACCTGCGGAACTAAGGCAAATAGTTGCGACCAAAGCTCATGTTTTAGACCTAACTGACAAAATGAAAGTGAATAAACCACATGGTCCAAATACTATCCATGTGGAATTTCTCTCACCATGCATAGCTGAAGTATGAGGTTCACTGCCACAAGATGTGGTGAGGGTCACCAACCCAAACAGCTTTAAAAGGGATGAAACAAATTCATGGAGGAGAAGGCTGCCCATGGCTTTTCCTAATGATGGCTATATAGTTCTTCCAGGGTCAGAGGTGTTATGCCGGGTATGACAGTTCCGGAGGAATATGAGCGGGGGGACGTTGCTGCATCCATGGCATGCCGTGGGCTTCCCAAGGGCATCTGCGTGTGCCTGTGGCCTGTTTTTGTGTGGCTTTCTTGAGATGTTGGCAGGGGCAGGCAACCTTGTGCAGTGGTCACATGCATTTGTCCAGAGGCTGCTTTGATGTACACAACAATATGCCATGGGCAACACACTACAACAGACCCCAGACAGATGCCATCTGTCATGTTGTTCTTTGACTGCAAGAAAAGTGCTGCCAAGAATAGCAGTACAAACACCTGCTTGGATAAATCTGTCTGAAAAAAGAAATATTTCATCTATTGTGTGAAATATTTATTACATTTATAAACCATTACCTTAGCCCTTCAGGGCTCTCTGGGTAGTCTACAATCCAAAACAAATATATAACAATAAAATGCATATGACAAAAGTTCGTACAATAAACATTCGTAAAGCAAACTACAATAAAATACAAGATACTCTGACAGAAAGCTACAACAAAATTACCTCAGGCACAGTAGTGACAAATATATCAGGTTAACTTACAATCCGTATGCTGAGTTTGCTGCCAGGCTTGTTATTTGTTGGGGAGGTTCACCATCTGCCCATACCAACTGAATAACCAGGTCTGCTTGGTACCCGGGAGGCATCCTCACAGCACGAGTCTTGACACTAAGAAGGAAAAGGGAAACAGTGACTTAAGTGACAAGGCTACACAGTGAGAATGGACTTGCATGGATGAGAACATTTCCCCCTCCTACAGTCCTTGGGTACAAAGAGCATGCACACCGGCTTGTTATGGAGTTACCTTCCAAGGACTTCTTGCAATTCTACACATTTCACTTGGAAGTAACTCTGACTTTGTTTAATGAGGCTTGTACTCCTGAACATTCATAGAATTGTGGCATACATGTGCATAAGATTTCTAAGTTTTCCCATTTATAATATTGAAGATTACAATACTAAAATGTAAGATTTCATCTTGCGTTTCTTACAACCAACCAAGTCATACTGTTTTTATATTTTATTTTATCGGGCTTCTGAGAACATGGAAGAATTGTGCTCTTCAATTGTGTTCTTTATTTTCATTGCTTCCTGGCCCAACGTGGGGGTTCACAGTGAACAGCATTGATTTCCTGCAACAAACTCCATTATCTAGACTCTAGACAAACTACGAGTCAGAGATGGGTATAAACAAACTTATCCTGAAGTTTCTGCAGTCTACAAATGGCTGGAGGAAAGTATATGCTTTCATGTTTTCATCCATGCTTGGTACTGGAGAAAAGGCTACTTTCGTAGCAATGGAAATCACAATGCTCTTTGCTTCCCTTGCTTGCCATGGGACACAGACAGGAGTCAGAGACTCGCAGCATGCCATTGAAAAGACCAGTAAGCATGAGGGACCCACAAGTCACATCAAAAACTGTGAGCAGTTGTCACTGTTAGGCAGAACAGACATCACACACCAGAGAGATGAAGACTACCATGGCTCTGTGACAGAGCTTGGGCAAGTAGTTGAGATGCATCCAACATCATCCCCCACATAGTTCTGTGTAACTTTCAAACTGGTGCCTCATAGTCACAAAAAAACAGGAGTGTTCAGCAAATCCAGTCAAAAGACAATTTAACCCTATGGCATTCATCTATGTCACCATGGAGTTTTACCTGTAGAGTAACATTATGCTCAAAATTCTTCCAGGGACCTTAGAATGAGCTGCTGGGGTGCATGCTGATGGTGGTGAAGGGTGACCTAAGGCATGAAGATCATCAGACAACACCTTTTGTTGCCACAGAAGCTGATGGCACCACACACATCTCTACTCACTCCAAATGGATTTGATTTTTCCTTGTGTCAACCAAGAGGGATCCCTGGTGGAAATGGCTATAGGCTCACATAGCTGCAAGGTTCTTGCACTGGAACTGTAACTGCAGTTCTGCTTCAGCAGATAACAGCTGTTCTTACAAGAAGCTGGCAAGATGAAAGCCATTGGCCAGAGGTATGATGAGGTGACTGTGATGAGCATAGCACACATGAGTACAGAAAAGGATCTGGGACATATTTGCACTGCCATGTGTTAGGAAAATTTAGATAAATCCTGGCAGAAAAATGTTTCTATATACCTTTGTGTTATAAAAGCAAACCTTCACCTCTTTCTCACAAACCACCAGCTTTCCAAGTCAGGTCACTGTTTACTGTTGCTGTTGCCTTAAGAAGATGGCATTCTTAGCTAGACTGAAAAACCTCACTAATACAGCTGTGTTCTTATCAGCTGTAGAAAAACTGAAATAACGGTGTTCATTTGTTTCTGAACAGACCCACCTAACACCTAGTCTCACAGAGGCGAGCCCCTACTGAGTGTGTTTGTCATATCAGACTTCCTGAAGGGCTCCTCCATCAGACACATTTGCCTGTTTAAACAGACAGACCCCGCTGACCTGAACTGTCAAGAATTTGCTAGAGTGACCTATCAATACAGCAATCAGTAATAATTTCCATACTATTGTTAGCAGTATTTCTGATGGTTTAGAACAGGGGTCCTCAAACTTTTTAAACAGGGGGTCAGTTCACTGTCCCTCAGACTGTTGTGGGGAGGGGTGGACTATAGTTTGAAAAAAATATGAACGAATTCCTATGCACACCGCACATTAAAAATTAATTAAAAGTATTGAAAAAGTAATTAAAATTAATTAAAATTTAAAAAATAATTTAAAAATGTTTGCTCTGCTCGTTCGGGCTGCAGCAGAAGCCCAAGATGAGGTGGAGAAGAGCATGTCCATATTCAAGGGACATAGCTACAATGTCCGTGATCGTGCTGGAGGGGAGAGACGGACAATGGACCCCCATCCCAGTCTCTCTCTCTGTTAGGCAGGAACCTCTTTCTCTCTTTAGAAATATAAAGCAGAATTAGTACAGTTCATCCAGGAGTGACCGCGGCCATGTTCCCGCACGAACATGATTGCAATCGCGACCTTCTTCCCTGCATGAACACAATCGCAACCGCAGTCATCTTCCCCCCTCCCCCGAGCACAACCGCGATCATCTCCCCTGCTCGCGGTCGCAGACAGACCTGTGGTCACTTGCTGTGAAGCTTATGGAATAATGGCCCTAAGAAAGTGCAGAGCAAGCATGGTGGTAAAAAGAAGGTGCAGAGCAGTAATGAAGGTGACAAGAACGTGCAGGTTTTTCGCCAAAATTGAACCTGCAGCGAAGAGACAAAGAAGAGAGGAAACCCCTGAAGGAGATCTCCCCGATGTTCTTATGGAGGAACAATAGCCTCTCCCCCACCTAGGTTAGTGTTCTCTACTGTACTGCACTTTGTTGTTCTTTGTTACTTTGTTTCAAATTGTTGTGATTAAAAAATATATTTGCAGAACGGATTAACCTTATTTACATTGAACCTTATGGGGAAATTTGACTGGGCTTGTGACCAATTCGGGTCGCGACCAGAGTCGTGGAATGGATTAAGCTCATGAGCCAAGGTACCACTTTATAAGAAACTGTGCATGAAATGTTTGTGAAAAAGGGATATACAATCTATTATTAATTCTAAAGCATTTATAAACTGATGTGGAAATGGGAACAAATAGGTGCTTGAAAAAATCAGAATTTTCTAGAAAGACAGAGATCCACCTGTATCTTATTCTAATTATATAAAGCATGCACAGCTTTTCCTTCAATGCAAACAGGAGGTGTAGGGAGTCCAACCTGGATCAGGACTTCAGCCTGATGATTAAATGATTAAAGAATCATTTATGATTGAATGATTAAAACACTCTATGCCAGTGAAGCACCTTGATCCCTATGAGCCCTGCTGTACCTGCCATTTACTTGTTTAAGAAACCACTGAAGCAACTAGTAGTTTATCAATGGCGTCTCAGCAACTTTCAGTACCACTGACCATGGTATCCCTCTGGGTTGGGCTTGGGAGGCACATTGTTAAACTGGCTCCAATATTTCCTAGAAAACTGATCTTGGAAGGTGATGCTGGAAGACATCAACAAAGCCCATAATAAAAACTGATAAAGCAGCAACAACAGCTGGCATGCTAGGTGAAGGCCAAAGTCAAGATGTACGCGATTCAGAAGCTTGCAATGATGGAGCCTGATGCTCCCTTATTTTTTCCACACAGAAAACTGAAGTAGCAGCCTTAGCAAAGTGCCAGGCCATATGCTTTATTCACAGAATCGCCCTAACACAGGCAAAGAAAGCAGAAGAAGAGCCTCTTGCCCACCCCCAGGGAAACGCTGGAAGACCAGGGAAACCCATCAGAGCATGGAATCAAAGAGACTTAAAAGGCCAGACTTATGCTATAGGGCATAAAAGAGGTCAGGAAGGATGCACTGAATAACTGCATCAAAAACACTGGATATGTTCAGAGAAATTTGGAATGAAGAACTTTATATTTTGTAGTTATGAGTCTCAGACTCATCACTGCCCTCATTTGTGAGGGTAGTCTCAGTGGCATGAAGGAGACACAAACTAGATTGCAAGGGGTGACGAGCAGAAAAAAAAAAAAAATAAGTGTTGGAGATGCTGTTGCCCAATCCTCTGAATGAAGACACTGATTACATCAATGACCTGGAAGAGGGGGTGACGAGTCTGCTGATCAAATTTGCAGACAATACTAAAATGGGGGTGGTGGCCACAACTGAGGATTCAGAAGGATCTGGACAGGCAATGGAAGTGGGCAGGGGACAACAGGAAGGCATTCAACATGGATCAGTCCAAGGTTTTGCACTTGGGGCATAGGAATGGGTGTCACAAGTACAGGGTAGGGGAGAAGTGGCTGGAGAGCAGCAATTGTGAAAGGGATCTTGGAGTACTGGTTGACCGCAGGCTAAACATGAGTCAGCAGTGTGACACAGCAGTCAAGAGGGCAAATGTCACCCTTGGATGCATAGCCAGAAGCATAGCTTCTAGATTACTGCCACTCTATACTACTCTGGTGCGCCTGCAACTAGAGTATTGGGTTCAGTTCTAGGCTCCACATTACAGGAAGGATATAGCCAGGTTGGAATTGGTGCAGTGTAGGGCCACAATCATGGCGGCCGGATTGCAGGGAAAGCCATATGCAGTGAGACTGAGCTCCATCTGTGAGGGTGTTCAAGGATAGGCTGGACATTTACATGGTAGGCATGTTCTGAGTGGAGCTGGGTGGAGCTGGTGGTCAGACTAGATGGCCTGGGAGACCCCTTCTGACTCACTCTGTTTCTATGTTTCTATATCACAATGAGGTAATCAGCTCTTTCTTTAGAGTCACCAATAGCTCAATAAGATCTCTGTGTGATCATCTGTATATTTAGAAGCCTTCCAGCTTTTTCTCATGAGCTCCATCCCACTGAAGAGCAGATGGTTTTCAGTTTTAACTTTTAGATACTTGAAGATTAAAAAACACTTTAGTTAGCTAAAAAACACTTTAGTTAGCTTTAGTTAGCTATTGCTTTAGTTAGCTATATGTGGTGTCACTCTTGCTTATTAGTTGTCTACCTGTGCTCTAATGCAGCCAAGCTTCAAAAAGAAAGTTGTGACAGACTGAATCCAGATCACTTCCCAGTTATATTCTCTGCTGCCCATCCTCCCTAAGAACCAGCTGTTTATGTTTGTATGACTTCATGTTAGAAGTTCAGCCTTACTATTTAAAAGGTTAAAACTATTCTACAAGCGCTGATAATGACAGATGGTGATTAACTCAGTTGGCTCCTTTCTTGCTGTGTACATAAATATTTTAAAAAAGCTTTTCTAGAGTTCACATCTAACAATATGAGACTGGACTTCAGTAAATTCAGTAAAGACCAATGAACTGGAAGAGAGGATGGCATTTTACATATAAACATGGTTTCAATACTAAATCTATCACTAAATTAAGTCTCCTATGTTTACAGACTCCCATTTAAGATTATTTTGCTTTTAAAGTATCTTTCTGATTTGGTTAGTATTGCTGTGTAGCTTTCTTAGGGATGCTTTACAGATGATCTACAAAGTGTACTTCTTCCTCTTTGAGAAGGTGTACTCCACTGTACTCAAGCCTGAATAGTGCAGAAGGCTTCATATTTTTCCTTAAAAAATGATTTGGTGAGCAGAGATGGGAAAGGAGAGAGGGGGAGAGAATGCATTTTTGAGGTATAGATATCATCTATCGAAGCTAATGCAAATTTTTCTTCTCTTGAAGATTACCTACGGTATGTTACTCTATGCAAGCTTGAATTTGAACTGAACTCCAGAGAAAGTATAAGATCATGTCATAGCTGTGCCTTAAAATGTGGGTGGCATAGCCATATGCTTGAAATAAATACTGGAAAAGTAACTATTTCTCAACCCCACAAAATCCCCAAAGCTGTCATGTCTTAGAACTGTAAGCCCCAGAAATTCAGCATGTTACATAAAAGGTCATTAGGAACCCAAGGAATTAAATACATAATCAAACAGGTAACTGGTAACAATAAGAAAGATATGGTATATGTTTGCAAAAGGTAACTTGTAAAGCAGGTGGAATAATATCCAAAAAGAAAAACTGGATTAAACCTTATGATAACAGATTGAACCGGGTTATGGGAGAGATTAAGAGCAGAATCCTAAGCATGCTCAGACAGCCAAAAAAAGTCCTACAGTTCATAGCATTATTCAGCCAGCACAAGATTGCACCCAAGAGAACATAAAACTATATTCTTCTGTGTCAAAGTAACCTCACAATTTTTGCTTGCCGTTAGTGAGCAAAAGATACTGAATGAGATACAGACATTAAAAAGTCTGATGAATCGATGCCCAGAAAAATATGCACTCATGTTCAATTAATAAACTTAGAGTAAGAAATTGTTTCTGACCTAAAAGATAAATTTTTAAATATTTGTATATGTGCTTTGATCATGAAGGATTTTTTTAAGAAGTCAAGAATCTTAGGCCAGATTTATAAAATCACAGTTTGTGCTGGCAGAATGAATGTGGTTATATTTCAGCAATTCAGCTTGATTTGGGGATGGGGGGGGGTGGGGGGCAGACAGCCTTTTTGATACTGAAACTCCTTGCTTGTGATTCTGACAAACAATTCTGCAGAGAAGTCTTAGCAAAGTTCTCTTTAGCGATAGCAATTAATTCTTAGAAAATATAACCTCCTTTGCTTTTAAATAATTCAGTACTTGTATTTTATATGGAAATATACAGCTGCATCAAGAAAGAAATGAATTCAAAAATTCCTGAACTAGAACTGTCAATACAAGACCGGGACTGCAACCTGCCAAACACTCCTAGCTATACATACACTTCGTTTAAAGATGCATTTATCTACTGTAGAGAGTTAACAGGCAGCTGAAGGCTCTCAGAATACTGAATTAAGAGCAGACAGCTCAAACAAAGCAAAACCATCACAATTACTCCTCATACCTAAGCCACTGAAGAAGGCTGTGTAGTTGAAACACCTCTGGCTATTAGGCCTTCTGTTCACAGCTTTCACCTTAAAGCTGCTCTGTGGCTGTGTACAGATTTGTAAGACTGCTTGTCATTAATATGCTAGGTAACAAAACATTAAATTTAAGCACTTAAGGGTGCGACCCTATCAGTGGTCCTCCCATGAGCATAGGCTCCTGGTCCTGCTTCCTTGCAATTCAGCTTGATGGCTAATTTCAGCCATCTACTTGAGGCACTTCAGATCAAGAGCAAACGGGGTTGGACTGAAGTGCTGAAGGCACCTCGTATCAGTATCCTCTTTCCTGCTTGCCACTCTGTCCCCTTCACCCCCTCTCTGAGGTTGATTTTCCCACCTGGGAGAAGCAGCCAGCTGTGAGAAGGGAAGGGATTAGACTATGACTCACCGGCTCCAGGTTCAGAGTTCTGCCTCTAATCTTGGATCTGGGGATCCAAAGTATTCTGTCTAGGGCCCATAGGACTGCGTTCTAAGTATTTTCTTTGTCTCTTTGACCCAAAAATATTTTGCTAACACTCTGCAATGATGGAGCATTGTTCCCAGGTGGCATACTATGGAAAAAGTGCCAGACCCACTGGAATGTATTTCTCAGGATTCTAGAGAAAATACTTTACATCCACAATACATGTAAAGTACATCCGCAGCTGAAGGATGATGCTCTGTCATGAGGGAGACTTATTCTGAAGCCATTATGTTCAATTAGGTGAGGTGGCACAGTGACCAGGGTGTTAGACTGGACTCAGGAGATCTGGGTGCTCGTCCTCACTCAGCCATGAAGCCCACTAGGTGACTTTGTTACAGTTACAACAAGGTGGCTGTAAAGGTAAACCACAGGGGAGGAGGACTATGTAAGCTGGCCCATGTTCTTTACAGTCAGAGGAAAGGCAGGAGATGCACACTCAGTCACCATCCTCTTTATCATGATCCGTCAATGAGTATGGTGTTCCACAGTATAACACAAGCAAAGGAGCAGGGGAGAGACAGACAGCACCCATCTAAACTTTGGCCCACAAGAAGACGATCAAGGGAGGTAAGAATAAAATGTCGAATAGCCTAAAATTATTTACCTGAGGCATGGACTACTATCCTTCGTTTCTTCAGATTCCACAGTGTTTGTACTGCCTGAGAGATCTTTTAAAGATGAAAGATGAGAAGAGGCATTTGGAAATGGAGTGCTCATTTCTGCCTCTGGACTAATGGTGTATTCTGCTTCACTTTGAAGTTGTACTTCTAAAGACTTAAGGAAATAAAAACCCAAGTTATTTTATGAAACCAGTATATATCTGAAAAGAATATTAACAGAGAATACACATTATTGGCTCCTGTACCTGTATCTATACAGATGAAGAACTTATTGTGCAATCCTATGCACATATACTGAGAAGCAAGCCCCAAGAGTTTAATGGGGCTTACTCCCAGAGCAGACTGTACCATATTGTGACTGCAGAAGCCCAGGGCCCTGGAATAAATGCCAGCATTTGATGTCATCAAAATCCTCCCTTGTAGCCAAATAAATGGCCTGTCAACAAGAGGGAGATTAAATGAAGTCAAAAGTCTTGAAATGTAGGCTAGTTCTGATGTTCAAGGAAATGAAAAGGTTTCCTGCCCCCTAAGCAGAAGAAATTTCTATAGCTAGGCTAGAGCTAGGACCCCTGCCCCATAGCTCTAGTATTGGTAGCAACTGGAAGACATTTTGGTGAGGAGTTATGTGTGAATAGGTAGTTCCCAGCATGCTGCACAGGCATTAAATGTAGCTACAGAAAAGAGTTTGGTGAGAAACCTGTAGGTGCTCCGTCAGGTAACTACCTACAGGCACTCTGAATTCCTTACCTCATCCTCAAGATAAGGATGTTTACATTCCCTTTTACTAAAGTTAAGTAGGACAGCTGGTCTTTCTTTCACCTTCCCTCTTCTTGACTCCCAGGAAAGGGGGCTAGCTTGTGTATGGTGGCAGCCTTTGAAACAGAGGGAGAGAGGAACTGCAGAAAACCCATGGCAGCCAGGAGTGGGGACTGGGCACATGAGAACTGTAGCCTTCCTAGTCCATGTGGGTGGAATGCATGTCCTGTGCAGACTGGGACCGGAAAGATTTGACACTAATGGAATTAAGAGAAGGAAAGTCAATGTCCGTATACTGTTAAACAGTCTAATCTCTTAGACTAGGAGTGCACAATCCATGGTCAGTGGGCTGCATACTGCCCCCCAGGGTAACCCCTGTTGCAGAACTGACAAATAATTTTGCTATAATTGTTATCTGAGCTTTTTGTGTGGTCAGGAAGGAAATCCAGCACTCTGAATGTGAACAGCCAGTATGTCTCAGAGGAGATGCTGCTGAGAGACCTCTCTGGCCCTCTCTGCATCAGAACTGCCACTGCTGAGAGAAGGCATGCGATGTTTTTGTTGTGTTTTGTGTTTAAGCAAGTGCAAAACAAAACAAATGGTGTAGGGGAAGGGAATTAAACCGAAGTGGTGAATTGATAGCATGTGATGTTTAAACAAAAGATCAAACCGTGAAATAGAAGTCCCTAGTTTACTCAGACGCAAGGCAGAGTGTATGTAAAGATAGTCCCCCCTCCCCCGACTCAACCTCAGCTTCTGGAAGAAGTTCTCCTTGGGAGGAGGGCCTGCCCACAAGGACCCCTTCACTTCTGAGCAGCCTGCCTCTGCAACTGTGCAGTGATTGTTCTGGCCTGCCTCCTGAGACTCTGCCTTCTAAGGCAAGGTGCTTGCTCAGCCTCTGCCACAGGGGAGGAGTTCCCCTCCTCCGGCAAGGGTGGATCCACAAGCATCTCCCCCAAGGGCCCAGGCTCCTCCTGGTCCACCTATCTGCCCTCTGGCATTAGCTGCTGCTGGATGTAATTTATCTCCAGGAGCTCCGCTTCTTCCTCAGAGGCAAATACCTCTGGCAGAAGCATGGCAGAGACTGTCTGGAGAATTCTCAAGGGATACGTTTTAGGCAGGACCAAAGCAGTACTCATAACTGTGCTCAGTGTCAAGAATAAAGTGATGGATGGGACTGGTGCCAAAATGGCCAGTGTGAGATCTGTAGGCACCAGGGACCCAGCTGGTTCTAATGTTGGCTTTACTTCTTCTCAGAAGCTTTCTAGTTCATTGACTTATTAGGCAGCCTGGGGATCCTATGGCATGAGGCTGGCGAGAGTGAAACTGGAAGTAAGTGTCTGAGGAGCCTAGGAGGGCAAGGTACCTTGGCCTGGAAAGCCCCTGAGGAAGGGAAGATGACTCTGGAAGCAGGGGCTCCTTCTTATCTGAGTCTTTTCTAGAGCCTGAGAAGGGGGTTGATGGCAGTATATGTGGCATTCTTCAACTCATGGAGGCGAAGGTGACAGCCTCAAATGAACTACAGTGACCATATACTGACAGCTATGGTTCTGAGACAAAGATGACAGGATGTCATTGATAGCCATGGCGTCAATAATATGTGGATTTGGAAGAGGGGTAATAAGAGAGGCTTCAATGGCCATCCTTCAGCATACAGGGCTGCCATGATTCTCCCCGATCATGCTGAAAAGTGGTGCTCCCAACGTTTGGCAAAGCAACACTGAGAATGTTATGCTCTGGATGTCTTCTATACTCTGTACTCCAAAGAAGATCAACACAGAGCAACACAACATTGGGTAGGTCTGGAAAACAAGGAGGCATTCATTACTGAACCACTGATGGTGCTGTTTATGCAGGAGGCTCTCAAGACCTGGCACCCTCCAAGGAGTTGCTTCAAGTTCCCTTACATCTCTGGCTGTGGTTAGAACAAAACCGACTGAGAAGGTGAGAGCAGCTCCCACTGACCATGCAACGGAAGGGTAAGGGTGGTACTCCCACCAATCACACAGAAGCTATAGAGGTTTTAGTGTTTTTAGCAAAAAAAAAAAAAAAAACCACCATTGTCCAGGTTTGCACGATATGGCAAGCTGTGCTGCAAAAGTAACTATATAAATTCCACACACCCCCCCCCCCACCTTGGCATGTGATTGTCAGAAGACATGGTGGGAGACATAAAGCATTATGGCTTATTTCCCCCACTGTGCACATGGAACCTGGGTTATTATCTCTCCTATCTGATATTTATGACCACATTTCAACTATTCATCTATTTCTGTGGTAATCTGGAATCTCAACTGCATTTAAAAACTGCCCATCGAGCCTTCAAATAAGCAAAACTCACACAAACTTACTGATATTTCAGAATTAACTTCATGTTTGCTGAATCTGTAAACAACAACATATCCAGAGGCTCCTGCTATGCAGAACACTCTACTTTCTGGACACCAATACATCAACTGGATAGCAAAAGGATCCTCTTCAACTATTTCTCCTGCTGATTTTCCTTCCAGCTTCTGTTTTTCAAACACTTTTGAGGTCTTCAACTTGTACAACATCTGCAGGGTAACTGTGAAATGTTGAGAAAATCCATTGCGTTAGATTAAATAAATGATTAATATTAATTTGTAATTAACACAATCACAGACTTTTTTAGTATTGGAAGACAGAAGGGTAAAGTACTGCAAAAGTAAATAGTACATAATTTATGTACAGGATTGTATGTATTATTTTTTTCTCTGATCTTTTTCAATAAAGGTGACCAAAAGGAGACACATAATGCACTAAGAGACATAAGGCCTTACTGTCCAGAATGTAATAAAAAGGGCAGCCTTTCAACATAAGGAGTGTTGTCCTTGAAATTCATATTTAAAATACCCTTACAGTTCTGAATCCATTAAACATGCTAAGTTAACTGATTTGTGATATAGATTATATATAACATGGAATCTTGCAGACTTATCCTATTAATCTGGACCATAATCTTCCAATATGTGGACATGATCTCCAGCTTGGCCAGCTTGCTGTTTTTGTTTTGCTTTATTTTTTAAGTGCAAAACCTGGGAATTTTTCTTACCACAGATTTCTTTTTGTAAGGAAGGCAAGAGGGCATTTACCATAAGCCAAATTCAAATTAATACCATTCAAAGGATGGTATGGCAAGAAGAAAAATCCAGCTTTCTGCCATGGAGGCAGGGCAGTATTCAATTCAATTGCCTTTCAGATACAGCCTAGCAATGCTTGGAATGGCTAGATATTCAGGCAGATCATAAGTCCTTACCTGGAGGACCCCTCTCCCATACAGGGCCTCATGCAGTATGTAACGAGGCAAACCTTTGCACCTTTTAGGTTAACTCTGGGTTATTTAACCAATGTAATGAAGCAACCTATGATCTGGCCAATTGGAGGCTGCATATTTTAAAGAGCAGTGGAACATGCACAGTCTGCAACCCAATAAACTGAGGATTAACCCACAACTAGCTGTTGCTACATGCAAACAGGGCTGCTATGTGAAGATGTACATATGGAAAGTTCATCTGGTTTACAAGTAACATTGTTTGTCCCAAAGGGAGCAGTCTGAAAAAAAGAGTCCAGTATAACTTAAACCCTGTGTGACGATGCACCTACAGAAAACACACCCAGTTTCAAAACCAGATATAATTTAACAACTTTTGGTATAAGCTTTCTCTGCAATTGACAATAACCTATTAAAGGAAGAATGAAATCTTAATATTGCTCTGTGCAACCAATACTAAATTGGTTGTGGTCGGTGACCAAAAGAATCGGTAGGCTTTAATTTGTGCTGCCAGATGACAAAGAATCAAAATAACCATTGCCATTTCCTCATTTTAAAGGATCTCGTTATGTGTGGGAAGTGGAAGGTGTTAAGGTGGCCTTGGGCATGAATAACCAACTGGGTTTGCCTTCAGCCGCACACTCCTCCCTTTCACATAACTAGAGAATTTTGCATTCCATTCCCATGCTACCCTTTCAGCGATGGGAAGCATCAAAGCCCTTTGTTTTCTAGGTGTTCCTTTCCCCTTTTCCCCAGTTGCTTCAGCTGTGGATTGATCACATGGATATGTGGCAACCCAGGGCATCTTAAGCACAGTCTATCCCAGGATCAGGATAACTGGTCACATGAAGGCAAAGCCACAATAACTAGAGTATTACAGCCTTCAGTTTCAGTGACTTGTTAGGCAAGTGACTATATGGCAAATTTAGGTATACACTGAATGTATACTGTGCTGCCAAGAGATACATTGTTCATTTGTACAGTTCTCTACAGCTCATTACTGTCAATAATACATTCCAAATACACGCATTTTATTTACAAGTTTCAACCACTGTAATTAATCTCCTTCCTTTCAAATCTGTATCATGTATTTATTAATTTAGTAAGAATTGTTCTTATTTATTTATTTACACTATTTTACCCCGTCCTTTACAAACATCCCAGGACGGCTTACAACATAAATAAATCATAGTGATAAATAAATACAACAAAATACAATAACATAACAAGAAACTTACTGGCAGAAGCATCCCAAAATTTTACTGATCCATCTGCATGTCTTAAAAAGAACAGAGTAAAAGTCAACTTAAAAGGATACCAAATGGTTACTGCCTCATTCAATATTACAATACCTCTGTGGAGACAGAGTATGTGCCTTGGCCTCCCTCTCCCTCTGGTATTTAAATGGAGCCCTGCTGTCAAGCCAGCTTCCCACTGCCCTTGCTAGGCTGGTCATAAAAAAGCAGATCTTCTGTGTGATTCCTCAGTGCAACTTCATTGTTTGCCAGCACCAATCAGGGAAGTGTTTCTGGGTGTTTCTGGGTTTCAGGGTGCTTCTGGGTTTTAATTGTATTTGTATTATGTTTATTTATTTATGTATGTGAGCCGTCCCAAGGCTATAAGCGATGGGACGGCATACAAAAATTCTAAATAAATAAATAAATAAATAAATCAAATAAGTGTCCCCTAGAAACATGTCCCAGGTGTTTCAATGGAAGGCAGGTTTTTATTGGTGCTGGCAATGTGCACATTCCTCCTCCATTCTCTTCTAAGATGTACTTAGTGAGTATGGAAAGGTAGCAGGATGAGCAATCTTTGGGATGCAGGAGAAGACAAGTCTCTTGCATGGACTGAATCATGAAATTAAACCAATTTATGGGGAGAAGGCCACAGCTACTACAGTGACTCTCTACACAAATGACATTTTGAGGTTTTGAATGCATATTAGAAAAGAAGTCCTTGTTCTTTGCTTTCTGCTGTTACTCAAGCATGCATCGATTTGTACATGTCTGTACAATTTGTACATGTCTGCTAAAGCTGACAGAACACATTCTAGTGCACGGCATTTGCAAATGGCAAGCCTCTTCTTCGAGAGGAATTTGATCTCATCCAAAACAGGCAATTCTTTCACTTTCCTGGTTGTCCAACTGCCTCACATCAGTAACTCTGTCCTTTCTGGATTAAGTCTCAGTTATGCACCCTCATCCAGCCAATTGCTAACTTCAGGCGGTCATTCAAAATGGTACCACTATACCTGATTTAGTTGAAAAGGAGTTGTATATCATTACTATAGTGAAAACTGCTCTCTTCAAAAATCCAAACTTTCCAAGCAGATCCACATGGATGTTAAAAAGCACAGAGAACAAAATGGCCTCCCCAAAGGACTCTTATAAGGAGCAACAGTAACCGAGTGCTATTTCCTAGACTCTTCCAGAAAGGCAAGCAGTGCCCTCCACCCAGCCAATGTGCTTTTTGTACAAGGATACAGTTATCAATTGTACTAAGAGCTTCTCAGAGGCTGAAACTCCCCACTTCTCCTGCAAGTAACTGAAAAAAGGGGAGCCTATTCCCAGTCTTAGGTTAGAAGCCAAACTGATAATCTAGATAGTTTATATAATCCAAGAATAGCTAGGGTGACTCAGCTACAGCAGTTAGTTTGACAATCTTGGCAAAAAAGAGAGTTTGGAAACTGGCCAGTAACTTCTCCCTCTCCCAAAACTGAGGGAGAAGTTTTTGTTAACAAAAGTCTCACTATCACTTAAAAACAGATTGTAGTGATACCTCCCTTAAGGAAGCATTTATTACACATATTGAAAAGGCCAACAGTTTTTCCTCGGGATCTTTGATATTAGCCGTACTAGGGTCAAAAAAGACAAGCAAACAGAAGAAATCCTGCCAACATTCTTGGATGTTAAGAACTAAAATGCATCCAGAAGATGAGCAGGATATCTTTTCTATAAAGTATGAAATAACACTGGGGTCAACAATAAAGGAGTTGTAAGCAACCTCTGTAAGCAAACTCTGAAAGCAATACAGACTCTTTTCATGCCCAGTTGTAAAAGTCATGTGATGGTATGGAAAACCTCAGTCACATGAGACAATGCAGAGGCAATAGCTGGCACAGAAGTACAATATTTCAGCACCATTACTATGAAGCAGGCCTTCAAATGGTCAATAAACTGGACCAGATTCTCCTTGGCTTTTCTTGCTCCTTTACTTAAGTCATCATTATCATCCCTACTGCTTCATCCTCTTCAATTCATGGACTCAGGCACTGGTTACAAGACACCTACTACTGTGTGATCCTCCTGACACAACTTCCTATATGAAAAGACAATTAGGACAGCTGATAATGTCAGCTAAAGTGATCATTCTAATGCGTCAAGTTTCAGGACTGAGTCATTTCAGTGGGTCCACCACTCCTTCAATAACTGGAACCATTTAAAAATAAATTTCTTACCCTGTAATAATAATTTCAGGATATGTCTGTGCTCCTAGATTCCATGCTCCACCACTGATAGGCCACTCCTGAACACAATAAGAATGTCATTCTAGAAGTTATATTTAGAATTCTGAAACATGGTTTTGGTTTTTTTAAGTAACATTTTACAGTTATACAGTCATTAACATTATCTGTATTGTTTTTAGGATAAGCTGGAGGAAATACTGCATTAACAAACTTTTGTGCCCTTTATTGCATTGAGCTTTCAGTGGCAATTTTGCATACATGGTTAAGATCTTTTTGCTCTCCAATGCTGATGGTCCACCTTGAAAATATAAGCTTTAGTTAAAATAAAAACAAGTTTCTAATCCCCACTGTTGAAGAGAGATGTCTGAAAGCAAACTAGCAGATTCTGCTCCAATATTAAGAGAAAATAGGTCTTTCATGACTACATATGTCTCCCTGATGAAATTGAGATTTTACATACTTCTGCCTAAGTACTTCTACGGAACATATGTTCAAACTTCTCTGCACAAACGTGGATTAAACATTAGGTTCATATTAAAACCAAGAGCAATTTATCATCCCAAACAGATTCCTCAGTGGTGTTCTGTATTGTACTAATCTGCAGAAAGCAGAATTTTCTTGGGTTGCAGAACATTCTCCGTCTGCTCTCTGCATCTATTAATAAAGTCAATATTCCTACCACACTCCAGTATGGCTTTGTCATAACAAGACATGACAAAATGAAGGGGGTATTCCTGCTTTTTCCTACTCCGAAGGCCCCTCTCTGTAATACATCTAAGCGCTAGTTAAGTCAACACATTATCCAACTCCCAGCTCAACTAGCAAGATGCCACTGTTCTTCAAAGCTGCACTTCCCTCCTCTGTCTGCACCAGCCACAGAATGCTCAAGAGGCCATTTTAGCTGAAAAGATCACAGCTAAATCTGCCATTCCTCTGTGTGGTACAAAACTGGTTAGATCATTATGAGAAATGCACTAACTGAAAGGCCTACTTGCTTAGCCCAGTCCAAAGGTTCCCTTCTTCATCCCTCCCAGTTGGCCAAATACATTCAAGCCTTGGAGTAGGACCTATTTCTCCCATAATGGCCAAGAGACGTTCATGGTACACTGAAGCCATGTTTAGCATTAGTCTGACAGCCAATTCTCTACTTTAAAACATTCTTGTGATGGAGTAATATGGCCAGTAGGAAAGTGGATGGCTTCCCTTACTATGTTCCACTGCTTTCTGCCTGAACTTCTTCCCCAAAACATTTTAACCTCATCAGGTCTGATTCATCTGTACCTCACAAATACAGGTATAGAACCCCTTGTGAGAAAAACAAATTTGAGGGGATTGCAGTGGAAAAGGAGTGGGCATGAAAACAGCAATGTCATGTCATGAGTTCCTGAGGGTAGCCAACAGAGTTTCATGGCACCTTCAAGACCCATCGCACCCACCCCACCTGCCCCCTCAAAAAGGGGAAAAAATCTGGTATAACCTTGCATGGGCACTGCTGACGTTATCAAATCTCTTCCCAGTGCCTTAGAAAACTACTTTTGGAAACATGGAGGGAAAGACAGAGATAAGAGCTGCATGAGTCCACAGCTCCTCATTGGGCATATTGCCCCCAAGAGGACTGGGACTAAAGTATTTGCATTCCTAGCGAAGAAGTGCCAGTCTTCATGCTGACAAGGCCTTTGCTTTGGCAGGAAAAACTGTTAAATTGTCCTTTTCCTGCTGGAAATGTAATTCCAGTCATAGAGGGGAAAGATGGTTGACCAGGAGCTGGGAGTGCCTGTTACACTACCCCTGTTGCATGTCCATTTCTTCATCTTCAGAGAGAAGGAGAGGGAGATATTGACAGAGTGGGCACTTTGAGGCTGTGTGTGCAGACATATTTATGCATCCTGCACTATACTGTGGTTGGAGTCTACTACCAGTCACCTCACTGAAGAGAAGATGTGAACGATCTTTTCCAAGAGCAAACTGCAGATATTTCCAGGAAGTATGGAGGAGGGGGAAGTGTTAATTACCGGTACAGAGTTTGGGAGACTAATTGTGCCATGCAAGTTTCTCCATGAAATTTCTGTCTTGCTTTGCCAATGACTTCTCCTTCATTGAGGGTGGAGGAAGAAATGATAGGCTCAAACATCCTTGGCATGATTCTGATTAATAATCACCCTAGTTCAGTGATGGTGAAACTATGGCACGTGTGCCATAGTGGGCACACAGAGCCCTCTCTGTTGGCACGCGAGCCAAGTCGCCCCAGCATCGCCCCAGCAGCCATGCACATATTCGGAAAAAGTAACAGTGCCAGGTGACAACGACACTTGTTAGCCACAACTCGCCGCAAGAGGGGGCGTCAAACAGGTGGCCAGAGGCAGATGCAACAGTTGCGCCAGGTGCGCCAAGAAGGGAGCAGGTGAGCAGTGAGCAGGTGTGTCAAGCGCTGGCAGCGGCGCCCTCCTCCTGCCTCCTCCTCCTCCTCCCCCCAGCCTGAAGCATGTGAGCAGCAGCCCAAGCCACCCTCCTAGCACAGTGGCAGGACCCTGCTGACTGGGTAGCTGCAAGCGCAGACAGGAAGCCGTGTGCCCGCCTGCCTGTGCGCCCGCTCCTGTGCCACTGGCTGCAGGGGGTGGGTGGGAAGCTGGATGAAGGGAGCAAGTGACAGGGTTGAAGTGGCAGCTCAGCAGCAGCAGCTGGAGCGAGGAGGAGGAGAGAGAGGGTGCCCAGGATCGATATGGTGATTCCTGGGGAGGGAGGCCAAAACGAGGAAAAGTGGAGGCTGGAACTGCTGCGAAGCGAGAGGAGTGGGCATGTGGCGGGGACCCTCCTCCCTACCCGACCCCACTCGCCAAGGCTTGGCAGTGCCGTGGGGGCACCTCGAGGAAGTTCCCAAAGGAAGCGTGGAAGGGATCAGTGATAGCCTCTCCTCACCTTTAGTTTAGGTCTCTCTCCCCCCCAATTCCACCCCTCCGGTAAACTTTCAAGCGCTGCCAAAGTTTCTGTGGCATTCCTGGTGGCTGGTTTGGGGGTGAGGAGGGAGGGAGGAAGGGAGGGAGTGTGCGTGCCTAGGTGCAAGCAAGCCCGGTGTCCCCCAACTTTGGGGCAATGAACGTGAACATGGCTCCTTCTCTCTGTTATTGTGTTTTTCTTTTAAGACAAAAGATGTGAACGTATGAGTTGTTTTTTCTAAACAAAAACCTCAGTATTCAGGTTTTATTGCAGTGTTGGCCCTATGTGATAAATAAGTGGGTTCTGGGTTGCAGTTTGGGTACTTGGTCTCTAAAAGCTTCGCCATCACTGCCCTAGTTGATTGGGTGAAAGGACCAAGAACTTTGGATCAAAGTGGGGATGTAATGCTTCCATTCTTGATTATAAAATAAACTGAAGAGGAGAGTAGTAAAATCTATACCTTGGATTTTGGAAACGCTGATTTCAATAAACTCAGAAAAATGGGAGTTTCTGAAAGAGGAGATACTAAAGATATGATCAGAAACAACGATCATAGGAGAAAGCAGCAGCAGCAGCAAAAGCTAGTCTGGTTGCATAAAAGGCTTAGCAGAGATCTGCAAAACAAAAAGGACACATATGGGAGGTGGCAGGCAGAACATGATCACTAAGGAGATGTACAGGCAAGGCAGCCTGAAAATGCAGGCATGGAGTCAGGATGGCTAAAGCTGAAAAGGCTAAAGCTTAGAAAGTCGGTGTGGGATGCTTCATCAGATACATCTGAAGTAAAGAAGGACAAAAGTGACCAGCTGCTCAGCAAAGTTGGCAAAATGATGATGGATGACAAAGACAGAGCTGCTCAGCAATTATTTTAACTCAGTCTTCTTCCAAAAGAGGTTCTCAGACCCAACTGGCACATTGGCGAAGCAGACTGAAGGGGTAAGGACTGAAGTCTGAAATCAGCATAAGATTGTCAGTGAATTTCTAAGCATCTGAAATGGTTCAAATCCCCAGGTTGTAAGAATTGCTTCCTCAGCCGTTGAAAGAGCTAGCACATGGACACAGAATCTGGAGAACAGATGAAGTACCAGAATACTAGAGGAAGTCAAATATGCAGAAATGACAAAGAAAGAAGAGGAAGGTCTGAAGAATTACTGAGCTGTCAGACTGACATCAAAACCTGGGATAATTCTACATGGCAGAACAGATCGATCTTGTCTCTGAAGGAGAAGGAGGACGTATATCTCTACCAAACTTGGAATTCATTTTATTACCAGCTAGAGAAATGGGACTATGCATAGATTTGAATATGACTATTGACTGTTAAATGAGGAAGATGTTAACCCAGTATATCTGATGTCTTAAATAATCATTGTTTTTAAAGTCAGATTGTTGTGAAAATAATAAAATTGATTTCAAAAAAAACCTGGGATGATTCCAGAGCAGATTATAAACTGCTTAATCTATACGAACCTTGACACTATTGCAGTGTTCGTGGGAAGTCAAGAACCAACCATGATGGAGTAACCTTATTTCATTTTTGAAGTTTTTTGGGTATGCATGCAACTTCCTTAGTAGATTGTGGAAATACTGCAGGTGTGATATATCCCGACTTTAACTTCATAATCATTTGACTCAGTGCCCCATGATATTTTGATTATGAAGCTAGTCAAGTGCGTGCTGGATTACAATACTACTAGATGGATCCACAGCTGGCTGGAGAATGATTTAAAGAGTGCTTATCAGTGGTTTGTCATCAAACTGGAGGAAAGTATCAAGTGGGGTACTTGGGCTTTGTAAGCATCAACATTTTTATTAATGCTGTAGGAGGAGATGTAGGAATTGCATATGATAGAATATTGGATGGGATAGCTAATACCTTAGGTTACCATAGAAGATAGGGCAAAACCCTCAAAATGAACTTAGATTTGAAAACTGGTCAGAAAATAATAGGGACAGAGACAACAGAAGAATAGTTTCAGAACCATGGAAAGTAGTTCTACTCTATCCTGCTGCTCAGACCTCACCTCAAATACTGTGTCCAATTCAGGACACCACACTTTAAGAAGGATTCGGATAAAATGTTAAGGGCAACTTAAATGATCAGGGTGTGAGAACCTAAGACCTACAAGGAAAGATGGAAGGAAGTGGCTATGTTTGACCTTGAGAAGAGAAAACTGAGTAGGATATACTAGCACTTTTCAATACCTTTAGGGCTGTCACACAGAAAATGACCCCAATCTTTTCCCTATCATCCATTTGGTTTAAATTACAGGAAGGCAGACTTCAGTTAAACATCAGGAAAAGCATCCTGTCAGAGCAGTCAGACAAGGGAAACAATCAGGGAGAGAGTGGGTTCTCCACTGAGGAAGGATATTTGAGCACAGACTAGACAGCCATCTGTCAGGGATTCTTTAAAGTGGATTGCTGCACTGAGATCAAAGGGGTTTGATCTGGATGGCCTAAGCGGCCCTTCCAACTCTATGATCCCACTCAGTATTGCATTCTTTTGTTCCTTCATTGCAAATCATCTGTCCCTGAGGCTTTGGAGCAGGGAAGTGGCTGTTAGGCTAATGTTGCATTTGACTTAGAGTGTACTGTAGTTTCCTCTAAAGTGAATAACCACCATTCACTCCTGTATGGAAGAGTAATTGTAACGGTGTCAGTCAGGGCCCAGGACACAATCCAGGGCCAGCACCAGGCTTCAGTTAGTCTTCAACCCAGTCCTGTAGCCCTGGCTCCTGTCCACTTGCCTGCCAGATGTTTACTGTTCTTGTTTATTGTGTAAATGTTTGACAGATTCTGTATTACTTTTGTTTTGCAGTTTCATGTTTATGCCACTACAGCTCAGGTGCCTAATGGAGGAAAGCAACAAATACAATATAAAAATAAGCACAGAGTGCAATCTGATTCTACTCTTGTCTGAACATAACAGTGAAATAGTGATGTAACCATGACGCTGAACAGCAGGCAAGTTTTCATTGGATGGCAAGTCCTCAGGTTTAATGGGCATCACATAAAACTGACGAACTTCTGAGCTAACGTCACAACACTAAAAACTCATTAACACAGAAACATAGAAACTGAACAAGTCAGAAAGGGTCTCCTGGGCCATCTAGTCTGACCCCCAGCTCTGGCCAGCTCCACTCATGACATGCCTACCATATGCATGTCCAGCCTAATAGAAACATAAAAAAACCTAACAGAAACATAGAAACAAATTAAGGCTATGAAGACTTCATTAAAATGGAGACTATGATGTGTGGAGAGTATAGAACATGATACAGCCTACTTGCCCCTCCCTATGCAGCACCAGGCTGTTCCAGGATATCGGAAGTCACTTATACCTGCATACAGTCTGCCTGCTCTACCCGATCAAAGCAGGAGGTCACAAAGTTTGAAGCACCAAGTCGGGAGGGGGAGAGTGAGGAGGGGGCTGCATTATGCCTTGTAGTAATATGTCTGCATATGCGCAAAATTTCTTAAAATCTCAAAGCGTGAAATTAAGAAAAATGAAAGGTTTTAAAAATAAAACTACCATAAAGAAACATTGAACAATATTAATTAGCCCTACTTCAATAAAACATTTCCTAGTTTTTCTTTTTTTACCTTGTTGCTGTATCCTTGCTTCTTATATTTAGCGCCTACAGAATATAGCACAGGAATCAGATCTGCAGGACAGTCAGCAAAATACTCTGTGCAGGTAACTGGTGATTCATGAATGTCCATGGGATATGGATTTTCAAAAATTGGAAAACTGAGAAAGATTTGGGAGAGTGAATTAGCATACAGTTTTAATAAAATAGATCACACATAAGCTGCTAAAAATAAGACATACTCCCAAATAATGTATGTTGATTTTCTCAAAAGCATATGTTTAATATTAGGTGTAGAATTTATATTTAAAAAGTAAGACGAATGGTCCTAATTTCTAAGAACTTTACATTAAGGAAGAATTTACACTAAACATGTAAATTGGGTCCAATGGGTTTTCTCCACTGTATTCTGGGAATAATCAGTTTTGAGGATACCGTCAGCTCTTTGTTAGATGTCTCAACTTTGTCCAGTTTGTGCTGAAGACACAAATGTGGGAATGGATGGTATCACTTCAACATGTAGTTGGTGGCTCCCATAGAATTGGAAGGGATCTTAAAGGTCTTCTAGTCCAACTCCATGCACAATGCACAATCTGCACCACAGCATTTGACTACAGCTTCACTGAGAATGTTGCTTAAGCACCTCCAAGTGAAGGAGATGATGGAATACTCATTTATGCAATGCCTCCCCGTACACAGAGAAACCCACGACATGCCTCTGTCAACCATACTGGTGAGGCATGCTGGGATCTGTTGGTTCCTTTTTCCCTTTATAGGATTGTGCCCTTAGATGCTGAGGTGGAGGGTCCTAGCTTGTCGTTCATGCCATGCTAATTTTCTAAGTATATTCAGGTGCATTCAATCATCAAAGACTCTACATGCAGCCTTAGGTACTACAGCCTAGATCCAAGCTTACTACTTCAATAAGACTGACTGCTTTGGCTAATCTTGTCTTACTGGTGGTGTAGTATGTTAAGATCATTTTAGTAGTACTCATAATTGAACTTTTTTCTTATAAACTGTCTTGAGGGTCTGGTTCAGACCAGCTAAAGGTAAAGGTTTCCCCTTGACGTTACGTCCAGTTATGCCTGACTCTAGGGGTTGGTGCTCATCTCCATTTCCTAGCCGAGGGAGCCAGCGGTTGTCCACAGACAGTCTCCGTGGTCATGTGGCCAGCATGACTAAACACCGAAGTGCACGGAACACTGTTTACCTGCCCACCAAAGTGGTACCTTTTCATCTACTTGCATTTGCATGCTTTTGAACTGCAAGGTTGGCAGAAGCTGGGACAGAGCAACAGGAACTCACTCCATTGTGCAGATTCAAACCAGCGACCTTTTGATCAACCAGCCCAGCAGCACAGCAGTTTAAACCACTGCGCCACTGCAGTCCCTGCTAGCAAGGTAGAAAAACCCAATGGCAGGGTAGAACTAAGAAAAACCCTCAATTGCATCAATGCAATCCTAGGGTTCTTTTGGTTGGGAGCCATGCAAGTTAAACAGGCTTGAAAGTGGTGGGGAGTGTAGACAAGCCCTGACATAAACAGGTTCAATAAAAGAAGTGGAATACAACTGTGAAACACTTCATCCATTACAAAGATGCAATGAAAGAAAAAGGATCAATGTGACAAAAGAAATTAATGTCTGCTTTTCTTATTAATAGCCTAAGTACGGTGGAGCCATTTTAAAATACATCCTTCATGCGGAAAAGAGTTTGAGGGGTAGCTCTCTTGTGACTATGAAGAGCTGCACATTTTCCTTGCTCTTAGCTGAGAAGGCACTTTTCCTGACAGAATCAAAACTTTGAATCTATCCAGGCTTTCTCAGTCTTTTTCCAGGTTCTTCAAGTGTCCAGTAAAAGCCTCATCCGGAAGCACCATCAGTCATATGTGAGCGGTGCAGTTAATCACCCTGTCTTTGCATCGTTATGTTGCATCGTTATGACACAGCTAGCTCTATCACAGGAGGCAGATCATCCTCACAGTAAGTGAAATCAACTGTTATCTGACTTTGGTTAGCTTTAACTATGTCTGCATGTAAATAATTTTTTGCTACTTTCTGCTTCTTTCATGTAATGGCAATGTTTGGGCACATCCACACTGGTGGCACACACAAAATGTGGTGGGAAGCATATTTGCTCTTTTCTTTGCTTTAGAAATCACTGATCCCAACAGTGTGATTCCACTGAACACAGATTCTATAGTATCGAACATTTATCTTCTAAAAATGTAACCTCAAATAAAAATGTAACCTCTTTTATATTTTATATTTTTATTTATTTTATATTGTTAATTTTAATTTTATATTGTTATTTTTGTATTTTATTGTATTTTATTGTGTTTGTAAGCCGCCCCAAGGCTTCGGCAAGGGGTGGCATAGAAATGTTCTAATCATAATAATAATAATAAAAAATATCCTTCCTATACCTCTTTAATCGGTGCAAATGAAATCAAAACAAAACTTAAAACCAAAAAAGCTACTTTAAACATACTTTTACAGCATGAATTAGTGTCAACACTAGTTGTATTTTACATACTGTTTGGCTTTGTTTTATTCATGATATCTTGTATTTCTAAACTTGGTTAAAAATAATACTGAACAACTTGTTATTTTTTCTAATAATGAATCATAAATCATGCAGAATGTATACTTACTTGCTCTGAGTCAGGTCAATGACAATGAGATCTTTTTCCAACAGTACAACTAGAGCATAGGGTTCTTGAATTTCTAAGATCCAAGCACAAATATTAGTGAACTGGGACACTAAATGAAAACCGAATTATATTGCTGTTCTAAGTAATCATAAAAGGAATGCTTTCCAAGAGAATACCCAAATAATTTTCCACACTAGGAGACATGTTATTTACTGAGATTTTTAATCTGGATTGGCTTCAGTTGCAAGGAACTTACAGGCAGCTGCTAGGAACTGAAACTGCATTCAGTTTTCCACTCTGTCACATTATTAGAATGACGGAGTGGCTTAAGTCTGCCTGGAACACTGACAGGAGAGGCACATACTCTTGCATGTGCTATCCTGATCACAGAGAGTGGGACATCAAGAGGGTAACAGACACCTTCTAGGAGCATGGTGCTGCATGGGTATTCCCTCCCACACAGTTTGGCAAACCCACATATTCTTACAGCCTCATGGACAACAGACTTCAAAACAGTAATTGTTGATAACAACCATGCCACCCAAATCAAACATATTGAGCTTGACTCAATAGAACTTATTATTTGTAAACTCCTTGCTCCACCACTGAGAAGACTGAGAAAACTTTAGAAATTAACGTCAGGTTTTTCTGTCCCTGCATCTGCTCCATGACCACTGCGTACAACACACTCACCATTTGGGTATGGAGTTTCACAAAGAGTTAAAAAGTCAACAATGGGATGATCCATTTCAAGCACTGTAATTGCTTTCCCATGCATAATCGTCAGACTTGGCCTTCTCCAAGGTTTGTCATAAGAGAGTCCACCAGAAAAAATTATAAAAGGGTCACTATATTGGAAAAATAATACAAGAGTGTGATCATTTTATGGTTTTGCACTGACTTTCAGTCCAAACTTTTTTGCAAGCTGGAAAAGAGAACTCAGGTGATTTTATTATTTATTTATCATTGATTATAGCTTTTATCTGCCCAATAGCTGATGTTCTGTTTGTAACCAGTCTGTATGCTTTAATTTATTCATTTATTGTAAATGATTTTAAGGAAAGAAGTCTGCAAAAAGCAGTGTATGTAAGTTGTAACCAATGTTTAAACACTCACACCTACCTTCTTAGGGTTCTTGAACTGAAAAATTATGACTTCACTATTACATTAATACATCTGCCTCATGAGTCTGCCCACAGGGAAAGGCAAATAGGGAATGTCCATTGAAATGCATTGGTTCCTTCTGAACCCCCTAGGAAATTACTGGGAAGTTTTACAGACCATCTTCAAATCCAAACATGTGCAAGAGATGAACATTTGTTCTTAGAAAGGAATTTGAAATGAAAATACTTCCTTACAGAGTAGTTTTAGGGAGCAAAGTTTAGTATTATGGCTATTTGAAAGGAGGGGCCATTGCTATGGAGCAGGTGTGGCATCAGAATGCTTCAGGATATGCATAACACTCCTTCTGCATACTCATTGAAAATGTTGGGACTTTTCTATGTGCTCTCAGTCTAGAGCCATTCTATGCTTTCAATCTATGGCCATTCAGAAGCATATCTGAATATTATGGCCATTGTTATGGATTATGCAAAGCAGTAGCAATCTTGGGATGCCTAGAGGTACTCTCTTCCTTTTTTCCTGGGGCTGCTTGTTTGAGTCCAGTACATTGCCATGGCCATTCAGCAACACAGCTGAATATGCTCACCGTTCAGAAGAAGAGGGGCTTGCTAGTAGCCCTGGGAAGCTTGGCTTTTTTGCAGGCACTCATTCAGTGCACTTATACCGGTGTTCATATGGTTCCCTGTGATGAAATCATTCCAAACCTATTCCATTTGGAAGGATGGCATTTGTTTGGGGAAGGGCAAGGGGTTCTGGCAATCATGGAAATAATCCTAGGCATGGTATTTGTTTCTTTGTTTTCTGAGGGGAGGAAGCCATGTCTGATCCATTTGGAGAGGGTGCCAGTGGATCAAACTGCAGTCACTTTTGTTCAATGCATTTTGATAATTTTGATTCTGCCTATTTAGAGATGAACCCTTAAAACCTCTGCATTAGGGGTCTTTGGAATTACCGTATTTTTCCGTCTATAAGATGCCCCCATGTATAGGATGCCCCCCCACTTTTCTTACTGATCTCCAAATGAGCAAGCAAGCTGCTGCTGCGCATGCACGCCCGCCGCCTCCCCACACACCTGCGCCGGTCTCCCCCCCAGCGCGCCCACAATCGCGCATGCCTCTCCCCGAGCACACCCCCCCAGCACCCCTCCACAATCACACCCTTCTCCCCACGAGCGCGCCCCACCTGCACCAGTCCCCCCCCCCCCAGCACGCCTGTGGTTCTCCTCTCGGCCCCCTGTGTATAGGACGCCCCTCCATTTTAAGGTAAATATTTTAAAGAAAAAGTATCGTCTTATACACAGAAAAATAACGGTATTCTCTATCAGCACTCTGTAAGGCAGTATTTCAATTTGGACCTATTTTCTGAGAAAATATTCTTAGAAAATATTTTCTATTCTTAGAAAAATATCTAATTGCAAAGGCCATTTGGTGTCCTTTTTAACACTGTCCATCTAGCCCAATAAGCAGCTCAATCATCCTTTGGGATAGAACAGACTCTAGCTTTAACTATCTGTGAGGAGCCAAAAACTTTTTAGGAGGGCTACTTCCCAGCACTGGAGCATTAACTTCTTTTATGAGTCTGGGATCCTCTGCCGCGAAAGCACACCACACTGAGCAAAAGCCCCTTCCCTAGCAGGCTAATAATATGGGAAAGCAAACATCTAACATGGCAGGATATCTTATCCTTTGCTAGCGTGGCAGGGCTCCTGCCAAATCAATTTAGAATGGATCCCTAAGTTTATTCAAACAAAAACCTAGCCCCATAACTTTAAATGCATGTATTATAATCTCTCTCTTTCCAATAATAGTTATGAAAGATTGTCAGTGTATTATAGAACAGACCCTCAAGAGGATATATAAATTTAAAACGTTCTAAATGTTTTATTGCATAGAGAGAAGAGAGAAGACTTATGCAGGGTGGATATTCCTCAGCCTAGCCCTAGCTATATCTTGGAATCAGCTTGGTTTGGCTATTTTCTCCCAGCTGATAAGGTATCTGTAAAAGTTCTCCTCATAAAACAAGCTAGGGGATTTCATGTAAAAAACTTACTCTGTTATACTTGAATCAGCAATGAATGAAAAACCAATGTTCAAAACACTACGTTCCTTTCTTCCCTCATCTGTTTATTTATTGTTTTTCTTTTCCTCCTGTCCTCCAGAATGCTCAGGGCCACTTACACAGGAGTCTGTCATATCATCCTCACGAAATCCTGTGAAGCAGGGCAAGTGATAAAGCGCCATGACGCACAGAGCCAAGTGCATCTTGGCTTCAGCTGTGTAAACCAAGAATTTGATCAGAGTATTAAGTGAGGGTGGGGGTTGTGCTGAACTCTTTCATGGAATGAAGATCAGCTAATAACTGTCACTCCTAAGCTGCTTTTTCTTCCACGGGGAAAATGTAAATTGACTTCATACCTTTCCCTGGTGGGTGAGAAAATAACCTGAGGGACTATGTTAGGGGAAAGGGCCATAGGGAAACAGTAAACATCCTTTGTGTGAAGCATATAAGGGAAATATTATTTTTCCACTTTTTTATTTAATAAAGTTCTAGCCAACTTCTTTGATCAATAAGTTTCCCAGGACAACAAAAAATGCCCCTGTCCAAAATGTAACAGTGATAGGAAAAAATAAAATTTATTTCAATGGAAGCAATATAGTATATTGTATAGTATATTGTATATTGTATAAAGAAAAGCAGGAAAAGGGTAGTGGAGAGCACCATGGAAGCAAACCTTATTTTTTCTCAGAAGACAAGGGCACCCAGAAGAAAATCTCTAAGATTGGGCAATTTGGCATAAGAGAAGACAGTCAGCAAATGGCTGGGTAGTCTAGAAAAGCTAGCCTAGAACCCATCTACCTGACCTAGTAATTTTCTATGAGCAAGAAGTTAGCTTACACTGCAACAATCCAGTCATGAGCCCCACCATTGGAGTCTTGGGCAGAGATTTATCACTTCAGTAAGAACTATTGAATCAATGGCCTAGGGAGGCTGTGGGCTGTCCCCCACTAGAGGCATGCAAGATGCAATGGGGCAGCCATCTGAGAGGGATGGTTTAACTTGGTGTCCTGCACAGAGCAGGGGTTGGACCCGCTGCTCCTCTGGCCCCTTCCAATTCTACTATTCTATGATTCTATGTCTAGGCAGGTAAGTCTCCATGGTCAAAATTCATCACTCTTTCTATTATATCACATTAGCTGAGCAGTGTGTTCTAACAGAGGCTTCTTTGAAACACTGGGTTCTCTGAAACACCTAAAAACAAAATATTAATTTACTATATAGTTTTCCAATGGGCCTTACATACAGAGCGACCACTGACTTATTAATTGAAAATTATAAACTTTCTAAATGAAAAGAAGAAAATAAAAGCATCCTAACAGCTTAATATGCATTGATTTCAGCAGAAACAAGCCATTGTAGAGTGACCCTTGCTATCTCCTTCGTATGAGAAAGATTTTTTACTTACCTGTTTTTACAGGTCTTGTATTCTACTTTAAGAATTGGTTTACAAGATTCAACTTTTTTTCCATCCCGGTGAATTTTACCTATAAAATTAAAAATTCTTATGAAATACAAAGTTATTTTCCTCTAAGACCAGTGCATTCATGTAGTAATTCTGCTGTTGTTCTGTACTGTCACTTTGGAGAAAACATATTTGTCTGAAAAACAGGGCAAAATGCACGTATGAGCACGCATATGACAAACCACCAACCCCTACTGATAATCTGCTTCCTTTAGGGTTTGGTGGAATGGGAGCAGGGAACTGGTTCCACTGTAGCTTTTTTCAAACATCAAATCCTGTTGAAATGTTTTGATGTTGATGGATCAGAACTAGTGGAAAAGAAAGAATGGCTCCTTTGGCCACCAGAAACAATAGCCCACACAGTATTTAGCCACTGACCGTAAGTTCACAATTATGGCCACAGCTTTGTATGTCGTAAAAGCATTTTATACGTACTAGCAGTGCCTTGAATATCTTACCATGTGGAATGATTATCTGGAAAGGTCTGCTGGGACTTTTGAGATTCCACAGCGTCAAGCTGCCATCCGAATGACTGCACATAAAGTGCTTCCCTTCATTATGCCATCCAATAGAATGAACAGCCTAAAAGAAATGTTAGCAATAACAGATAGAAGAGAGCATATGCATGAGTGAGCAAAATTAAGAATGTGTAAACACAACCATCTAAATTTTTCATCAACTAGTTCTAGGGAAGTTGTACATGTAAAACCGCATTATAACAATATAATGATCTAGTAAAATAATAACAAAACAGCCCACATCCTATTAACCTTCTAAGATGCTTGTAGCCATAAGATAGCCAGATACCAGGCCATTTAGGGCTGAAAGTTTATCATCATCAATAACCAAGATTAATAAAACTATGTGAGTAAAATGAAATTAATTATCATGTATCTTTTTTCTTCCTTTAAGAAACACAAATAAATATTTAGCATCTCAACAATTCAGGTGACAGGCTAGCCTTTAAGGTAAAGATTTACCCTAGAGTAAAATTAACAATATAATGCTACTTTATATCTCATCCTATTCCATGTGTAGAAATATTTATAGTACAATTCTATGCATGTTTACCCAGAAATAGTTTATTCCAACTGTGAGCTTACTCCTAAGTAAAAGAGCACAGGATAGCAGCTTTTAGTGGACAGGTATGATTACATTTAAAAGCGAAAAAGCCATTCAAGATGACAGTCTTTCTGCAAATGGACAGCCAAAAGGCCTAAGAAGCTCAAGAACAGGATGAAACAGTGGTTTTCATGTGCGTACAAATAATTTCTTGTCTCTTTTCCAAGATAAAAGTAAGACACTGCTTACACTACTACTTGCTTCATGTATTTATTTATTTAAACATGTATACCCCACCTATACCAAAGGTCACAAGATGGTGTTACAATAGAGCAGCACAAGAATATGAACATGCAATAAAACCCTATCTTTAAAATAAGATTAAAGTTTAAAATATTGGGTAAGTAAAAAGGTTTTGGCCTGGCACCGAAATGAATAAAGTACTGGTGCCAGGTGCACCTCTCTGGGAAGCAGGTTCCAAAGCTAGGGTGCTACTGCCAAAAAGGCCCTTCCCTGGGTAGCCATTCTTCTGATTTCCTGACAAAGGACCTCAGAGGAGGATCCAAGGGCTCAGTCAGATGTGTATGGAAAGACATGCTCCTTCAAATATCCAGGTCCTAAACAATTTAGGGCTTTATACGTTACAGTTAACACCTTAAATTAGGCCTGGACTTCAACTGGTAGCCAGTGCAGGTGGCACAGGACTGGAGTTATGTGATCTCACCTGCCAGTCCCTGTCAAAAGCCTGGCTGCTGTATTTTGAACCAACTGAATTATCTGGACTGTCTTCAAGGGCAGTCCCATGTGGAGAGTATTACAATAGTCCAATTGTGAAGTTACCAGAGCGTGGCTAGATTAAACCATGCCAATCAAATCTTTGTTAGACTGGCAGTAGATAATGCCAGTAAATGTTGGACTGAAAAATATATGAGGAAATGACATGAGGGAGGATATATGTCATGGAGTAAAGGACAAGGGCTGAATGCTCATTTTCACTGAAGTGGAAAACTTCCACTGGAATTCTGTTATGCCATTACTGGTGTGGCTCACATGACTGGTACACCATTCACACAGAATACTCTCATGAGGAAAGAGTTCTCTCCCTGGATTTTAAATCAAGGTGCATGCCATCATTTGAGCTCTCAAAGCATCCGAGATAAAGTTAAATGAAAAAGTAATATGTGGATCATGGTCTCCCTCCAAAGAGTTAGGAAAGCTCAATGCATGCAGGTTTTCCCACTTTATCTCCATGAAATATGGAGGGCTATAAGAGACTGACAGGCCAAAGGGAGCTTCAAACAAGGCTATGGAGGGTTTTGCGCTCACACTTACTCACTCTGTTGGCTCTGCCATTCAGCCTAATAAAGGGGGCCATGAAATAAGATAAGTATTACAGATCTAGGGAGGTTGAGCTACATATATACTGTTGCAAGTAGTTGTTGTGATTATCTTGTGTACATTTGAACTCTGCAGAGAAATGTCATAACCTTTGTTTTTGCTGGAGCAGTCTAGCACACCTACACCTCTGGAACAAACATAATAAATCAATCATTGTTTATATTTTAGAAACTAGACCTGCTTTAACTAGATTTATTTTTCAAGACCTTTAGCACACAGGCTGGGTTTTTAAGGAAAATACAAAATAGCTTACCTCATCATAGTAAAATAGCTTACCTCATCATAGTATACTCTTAAATCTGCTCTTTTTGATCTCAAATCCCAGAATACCACAGTCCCATTTTCATAGCCAATCAACAGCTGAGTGTTAAAAAGCCAAATTTGATCAGGTTCTCATTTTGAATGTCAGCATTTACAGTGACAAATAAGAGTTCATCAATCAAAAAACCTGTCTTTTGCTAATTTACAAAGAATTATTTTTTTTCATTGCAGGCAATACTGCAACTGAATCAACTGAAGATACCTAGTGGACATTATATATTAATAAAATATCTAATTATGCCATGTGCCCATTATATCTGCTGATTATTATTATTACTACTAATACTGCGATTGGAGGAAAACAGGCTTTAACTATTCTGAAAAGAGGGTAACTGGCTTGTTTTAGGGAGTAAGAGAGTCACAATTATTTCAATATTCCCAAGGTCTGTTCAAGACTTTTCAAATGCTGAGCAAAATAATTAATGGATCCAGAGCTACTTTATGTTATAATCATTATCTGAAATTTTAAACCAATACTTGTATTGGTATTTGGTGTAACAATTTTATTGTTTAAGTTTACTAAGTTTTATGAAAATTGATCAAAATTTTATGCACAGCTAAAAACCTACTTAAAAACCACCAATACATGGCAAAATCCACAAATATTTGCTACATCTGCCCATTACAATTTAATGAAATCTTGCAGCAAAATTGTGTTTTGCCTCAGACATAATATGTAATATATGTAATACACTTCACCTAACATGATACATACAATATTTCAAGAATTCTTACATAAGGGTTTTTTTTTTTTTTTCAAGTTTGAGTTGCCCAATTTCTTGGAACAAAACTACTAAGAGAAAATACTTTAGTTTCATTCTTACTCACTTTCCCTTCGTCTCTTGGGCTATCACTCAAATGCACAACAGGCCCAGGATGAGTCTTTGTGGACCTGCAAGTAAAACCAACACTATTAAAACTGTGTAAAATGAATTTTTATCTTTGAGACTAAGTAGGCAATATTAGAGGAAGTCACCTGACAATTGTGGATGTTGTTATATAACTGACTGGATGGGGAAAGTGGGAAATGCATTCATTGGTTTATATCCACATTTGGTTAGAGAAAATCTATTCAAAGTGATAAGCCATGACTAAGTTCCATTGATTCTAGTGGGTCTATCTGTAGCTGAAACTAAATCTGGATCTAACCCATTGTCCTTTCCAGAGATCAGAAAACAGTCAATATAATATGCACAGCCACACAATTCAAGAGGAGTTAAGAAATTACAGCCCTACCAGCCTAACCTCTGTCTTAGGGGAATGGATGGGAAGCACTATTAAAGAATATACAGAAAAGAAATCCTTGCTGGAAAAGATTAGCATGGCTTCTACAGTGAGAAGCCCGGCCTCACTCAACTTTTTAGAACCCTTTGAAGTGCCAACTAATGCCATAGTTGATAACACTGTTTGGTTACACTATGTGTATTGCATTTTAGTTTACTTAAAGAATTTCATTGAGACAATTGCCATTAAAATAGTAAAACAACCAACCAATAGGCTCATCTCATTAAGCAATTGATTAATATGAAGGGGTTGATCAAATCTGGTCACCAAGTAATCACCCATTTTACAGTCGCTACAGCCTGCCCAACTATTCCTCCTGTGCTGGCCCTGTCTTTCTCCGTGGCTTTCTTCTGCCTACACCTTGCCTGGCTCCACCTCCTCTGCCTGCTTGCTTTCTTTTTGGCATTGGGCCTTTTTCCCTACTGCCCCTTCCCTCTTCTCTAGATCTTCATTTCACTCAAACTCTCACTGTTTCTAAACACCTGGGATATTTTCCTATTCCCCCTCCACTCCAAATTCTTTTGAAACCTCCCCTTCTCTCTTTGCCCCTGAGATTTGTGGATGTTTATTTGTTTTCTGTTTCTCACATTCCAATGTCTTGTTCTTGTGTGCATGCGAGTTTTGTTTTTGCTGTTTTGTTTTATTTTTCCCTTCTCTGCGTATCCCCAATGCCTTTCATCTCTCTGTGTATCTGGGCTTGCCCATGCGCATGTCCTCCCTTCCTCCTAGAAATCTCCAAGACTCTGTCATTTGAAGCAGCTGTGCCTTGATCTGCCTAATGCTCTGGCCAGTCCTCAGTGATGGGTGTGTGTGGTGAGTTTGGGGTGTGCCATTAGCAGGTGGCAAAATGACTTGGGCTTGCCTTGGTCCCAGACTTAGACATATCATGCAGGTGCATGGAGCACTTGGTCAACTGCCAGAACTAGGGGGCAGGAGACAAAGAGCATGCACAATCACATTTCTGCTTCATAGATTAGCAAACAATTTTGGTGCTAGTGGGATGGACTAATATCGTGCAGGAGACAGAGACAGACTGAACAAATACAACCCTGTTGATTTTCCTGGATCCCTTAGCAGCTTACTGTGTACCTTGAGACACTGGGTGAGGGGGCCATTTGCTGATCTGTTTCAGGCACCAAAATGTCTTGGCCTCACGTTGCCTGTTGTAAGGGGCCTGAGGCACACCATGTGGCATACACAGCTCTGTCCCACCACCGCATCTGCTTCGAAGGTAGCCACCCCGCTTGGCCCAGTCTTAGAGCAGGTCCTGCTTCCTCTCCACTTTTCCTGGGTGCTCATGCCCCCTTCCCACCCAGAGAGCTCTCAAAGGGGCCTGAAGCAGGAGCTAGCAGTGGAGGCACCTCGCTTGCTGTGTGCCATCCTCTTCAAGGCAGTCATTTCTACGAAACAGCATAACAGCAGGCTGCCTGGGGATATGAGCAGGTGGCATGATGTGCAAGGGCAGGGGGAAATGCAGCCTTCACGGGGTGTTCATTCTTTTTCCCTGCCCCCCCCCCCACACAGAAGAAAAACCCTTTCCTTGGTGTGTTGTATTCACTGATCAAAAATCACTGTTTAATTAAGACCCCAGATAAGACTATTTCATGTTGGCTCAAGTGATATCAAGACAAAAACTTGGAAGCTGAGGTTGATTCCTAAACTGATGTGCCCCTGGAGTTATGGGGGCACAGATTAGAGTCGGTGTCCTGGATGTTATAAAGGTGCTGGATCCTGATGGGTTACACCTGGGACAACCTGAAGAATTGGGAAGGGCACTCTCACATCCGTTGGCCTTCATGTTTGAGGCCTTGTGGAAATCAGGAGAACTACCAGAGGACTGGGGATAGAGGCAGTGATTCCATTCTTTGAAAAGGGTAGCAGAGTTGACAAGGGGAATTACAGGCCAGTTAGCCTTACATCCATTCTGGGAAAGATGATGGAAAAGCTCAAAATAGGGAAAGCTCTAGAAACCCTGGATAGGGAAGGCGCGTTAAAAACTTCTGAGGCGGGCTGGATAAATGGTCATGGTGGGCCGGATCTGGCCCCCGGGCCGTAGTTTGAGGACCCATGCTCTAAGGCAGGGCTCCTCAAACTTTTTCAATAGGGGGTCAGTAAGACGGGATTGGGTGCGCAAGGCAGTGGCTCGCCTGCTCAGAGGTCTCCCAGCGAGTCCAAAACCATCTCCAAGCAAGCAAGCCCCACCTCCCCACCTGTGTGGCGAAGCGAGCATGCGTGCGGCCGGCAACACAAGCCAGATAAATGGCCCACCATGCCCATTTATCTGGCCCACCATAGAGGTTTTGGGGGCTTGCACGTGCGGAGATTGTTTTGGACTCACTCAGAGAAAAGGATCTCCTTGTGAGTAAGCCAATGCCTTGCCACGCGTGTGTGCCCCCCCCACCCCGTCCCGGCCTGCGCCCCCTGCCCGCACCACCTTCGTGACCCATGCCCATTGCCAGCACCTTTCAACTGGCCCCCTGTTAAAAAAATTTGAGGACCACCGCTCTAAGGGATCAATATATATGACACATGCCAAAAGCAGGTTTAGTGACATCCTCTTTACTATGTAAATTGTTGCATCCACACTGCTGTAAAATCGGGAAATACCCCTAAGAGAATTCTTGATTAAATATGAAATCCTAAACCCCATGCAACCCAGTGATCTCTCAGTATAAGGATAATTTAATTATCTTTGAGCCTTCCCAGATGGGAAAAGACAGGCCAGGCCATTAGTAATTAATGAATGGCTCTTTACTCTTTACTGATAGGAGAAGAATCGAAGCAGTAAGTGCTAGGTTTTGTACGTGGGGCTCCAGGAGGTCGGAACTCGTATTATAGTGACATGAAACCATAAAAGCAATTAGGTGATCATAAATACAGGCATGTAAACAGATAACAGGAGGGAGCTTCTCAGAATGGAGTCAGAGAAGTAATTCCTGTATCACATCTCTAACATGTCATGAGATTCTAAAATGTTTTATACAAATGTTGTTTATGTTATGTATGTTATTTATAAATAACATTTATACTGATTGTCAGTAAAATTTTAGTGATATTTAGATATAAATATCACCAAAAATAGATTAAAAATAAAATGTAGCTGTTGGAATGTAGTTTAATGAGACATAAATAAATGAAGTGAAAACCATGTAAGCCTCTTAAATAGCCCCCAGAAAGTATATAAAGGAGATCTGAAATATGCACCAGGGTCTTGCTTTTGGATCCACTACCTCCAGTGTGTTGTCTATAAACTCTAGGGATGTATACAGGGAAAGCCAGCTTGTCTGAACTTGATGGATTTCCCGCCTACCTCTAAACTCATATTGGAAGCAGGCCAAGTCAGATCTCTTGTGCAGATTCCTGCTCACACCTTGTGCATTTTTGAAACTACTAATGATTGTCATGTAAAGTGCAATTCGCCCAAATTGCCTGATTCTGCCACATGTTCTTCAGGAAGCAGCTAGGCCAGGACTGGTGACTGGAGAAGTCCTGAGACTTTTTAGATCCTGACATTTCTGCTCTCCCCACCCAGCAGAATATACTCTTTCTTCCTTGCCCCTTCTTGGGGTTGCATTTATGACCCCAGGAAGCAACTAGCATGCTTCGTTCTGCAGTAGTTGGGGAAGGATTGGATTCCAGTGTGCTCCTTCAGAGGTCACTACAATGTCTATGTCCTAGGAGAAGGTCTTCTAAAGAAGCCAAAGGCTCCTGGAACACTGTCCAGGTGTCATAAGATTCCACTCTGTGTTTACTTAATTCACAATAAATATCCTGATCCAGCTATTTGGACCCACATTTCTAAGTAGGTTTCTACATGGGTATTTCTCTTAGATTAAAATGTATGAGCATAAAGTTTTAACAAAGACAGTGAAGAGGACTGCATCTTTCTACTCTTGTATGGTATTAATTTAACAGTACCTCTGCTGCAAAGAATTGCATTTAAATGTACTGCAGTGTGCTGCTTTCAATGGGACACACATTCTACTTTACATTGCCATCCATGCTGTGGTGCAAATAGAGCTGGTTCAGGCCAAGAATTATAAACACACACACACACACACACACACACACCCTTCAATGCATCTTATAAAATAGTCAACAATATCAGCAATTAAGAAACAGCTGAAAACTCACAGTTCTATTGCCTTGTTCCACATGATAACGTATCCAGAAAGTATGAAGGACTCAATATTTACAATATGTGTATTTCCCCTCTCTGTTCCAACGTAGAGCCATTTGCTTTGGAAAGGCAAATGACAGAAAGTGATCCTGTATTGGGGGAAAATAAAATAATAATAATAATTTTAAAAATCAGCTGACCTGAATTGAGCTATTACCTCATAGTTTCAGTTTCAAATGGTATAGGATTATCTTCCTCCAGAGTAGGATCACACCGGTGATACTCTCAGAATCTCATTTCACACAAAAAGTACTAGGTAAAATTACCCAATTTGGCCTCCATTGCCTTTTTCTAACCTAGTGCATCTGAAATTGACTTCAGTTTTTGAATATAAAATCTCTGTGGCTTCTCTCCACTTCCCTTTCCACCTATTAAGGAGTCTTCGTACTTCTGTTAAGGTTTTAAATGCAGATAAAACTAGGATGGCTCTGCAGAGAAATCTGCCCAGAAGACATTTGGTATGGGAAATCTCTGGAAGAGTGCGGTCAAGTGACGTCTAGTCTGAAAAAGCAGGATACCTACTGACAGGGCTTTTTTTGTCATAGAATGCACTGGAACAGCGTTCCGGCACCTTTTTTTGACGGATTTTTCCATGTGATTGTGAATCGCCCTGTCGGGTGTAGCAGGTTGGCAGCAAAAAGCATTAAAATAGTGCCTGCGGGCTGCGTGTGTGTCCATGGTGCTTGTGAGGGCGCTGCTCAGCTCGGGACACTGCTCAGCTTCGGATCGGTCGTGTGGTTGCGCGCTGAGTGCTTACTGCCGGTGGCGACCATTATGTTCATGTGTGTGTAGAGTGACTGGCTACATGGAAAAGGTAAATAAGTTCTTTATTTCAAAAAAAGTTGGTGAATTGAAAATCTCTTTTAGTGTAAAAGTGTGACCCCAAGAGGTGAGTTCCGGCACCTTTTTTTTTTTTTTTTTTTTTACAAAAAAAGCACTGCCTACTGGATACCTGTTTTGTGAACTTTGCAAAGAAACAGGTTGCCCCAGCATGGTGTTGAGGAAACGATTAACTAGAACAGTGGTTTTCAACTGACGGTCCGCGGAATGGCGCCGGCCCACCAGCATTTCCTGCCAGTCCAGGGAGGCAGCGGTTTGCTCACTCGGAGAAAATGATCTCCAAATGAGCAAGCCGCTGCATCATGTGCCTGCGTTGTGGCCCATGCACACTGCCAGCACCACCTTTCCAGCCCACGCCCAGCACCGGCACCTTTTGACTGGCCCCCTGCTGAAAAAGTTTGAGGACCCCTGGGTTAAGGACTGTAAATGATTGCTGTGTCCCAAGTTACAAAGCACCCTTGTTGATAAAGGTGAAATGGCAATCAAGAAATGTAAACTTGCTTTGTGTTCCAAGTGGAAATAGAAATGTGCCTTGTTTTCCAAAGCAGGAATGTATGTAACTGTGCCATGTGTTTCAAAACACAAATACAAATGTTCTTTGTCAGTTTTACAAGAGAAGTTAGTTGTACTAGGAGTAAAACTGTTAAAACAGTCAGGATGAAGAAGGAATGTCAGAGGTGTACAAAGAGTGTTAGATTGCAGCTGTTCTTTGTTACTACCTCTTAGTGGTATCATCCTCCTGTATGCAAGATAATAAAGCTTCCTGTTAGTATTTTTGTGTGGCAAGTACTTTTATTTTGTAAGGACCTTGGGATCAAGCAGGAGGAGTAGGCTCCAGCTTCTCCTGGGACTAGATGGGAGTCCCACAACAATGGTCACTAGTAATATATAAAGAGAAAAAGCAAAAGCAGTGGTTCTATCAACATAAAAGAGCAGAACATGGCAAACCCGTGAGAAATTTCTACATCATGCAATGGGAATAAAGGAAGACCTTTCCACCAATCCTTGGGTAGCTGAAATAGCAAGTGGGTAGGCTTTTAGGGATGACAGTGCTAAACATTGGTACTCCAGAGAGAGGAGGACATCCATGGCATGCTGTCTCCTTGGCAGAGATTCACTTAATAAGGAGAAAGTTTGTGAATCTCACATATTTGCAACACAAAAGCTTCAGGTTTTTGGCTTCCTAGCTGCATCCAGGGCTTGTTGAACCTCCTGCTGTAAGAAGCATTTGCCATGTTGTAAGGCAAAGAGTGGTAATGTCTGAGTGCTGCACCCAAACACTGTCAAATGTGAACGGGTTGCCCCAGAGGAGATGCTGATATGTGCTACCCAACATCAGAAGCAGAGTGGTGAACCACCAGTGACTGTTCTACCACTGAGGAACAAGAAAAGAGTCTAGATTGTTGACCTGGAGCTTTGAAAGGACCCTTGTCACTGTGGGGGTGGGGCAAGGGGGAATGCATGCACTGGGGCTTTCCCTCTATGAGAGAGAAAGTGGTCTCAGAAAAAATCCCACCCTGCTGCAGAACCTCTGCCACTAAGCATTATCCACAAGGGCCACCGTGTTCCCTAGGCAAAAGACATCCTTGAGGACACAAGAGGAGAGCTCTTCTTGGGAATGGCTGACGGCATCTCTCTGCAGCAACATTCTCAGCCTCCACTATACTTACAAGCAACTGCAGAACTCTTACCAGTCTCACAAGTGAGGCGCAGCAGTATTGTGGAGAATATCTGCACTTGCCTCTTTAGACAGAAGACTATGGAAATCCTATTGTCTATGGGGACCCTGCATGGTGCATCTGCACAGAGTTCCCTGGAATGCCTTCATGATTGCCAGAAGTTCTAGTCCACTGATATACAATGCCTGCTTCCTGATAGACCACCCGCTCTGGGGAGCCACAGTGACTCCTTGCCCTGGTCTCCAAGCAACACACCTGTGGTGACAGCCTTGTGCCTAAGGCAGGCTGGGCTGGTGTACCCTTCAGCACAAAGGTCACTGGACCTTGGAAGCCAGGTGCAGATGGACGTGGAAGTGCTCAGTCTCTGGTGAGAAGACAGAAATAAATAAATGCTGCAGAGGTCTCATCCAGTGTTGAATGAAGACAGTGACCAGTGTTGCAACTGCCAGTAACACCAGGAGTCACACTGCAGCAAGTGAGCAAACATGCAAAACTAGCCCCAGCTTAAATGGATGCAGAGAGCTGGTCCTTTGCCCAAGGAAGGACCATTTCTCCCCAGCCTAACACTGTTAACTCATCCAAGACCAGAGAGGATTTTTTCAGGACTGGTCTAACATCTCCTCTCAGTTGGCATGGCATCCCTCCCTTGGGCGAGGAGGCATTTGATCACCTCCATGATCCAGCCTCCTGTGACCTCCCTGCTGGTTTCTATAAGTCAGGAGAGACAAGGATCCAGTATGGAAGAATTTGCACGGACCTGTCCAAATGTCTTGTCCTTTAACAGTGCCAGCTGAAACCCATCCAAAAAAACTGGGCAAAACTGTACTCTGGGTACCTTAGCTGATTCACTGTCATGTATGAAGCCCCGACAGAAATAGTGGCTCATGAGGAGACCTTGCACTTGACACGCAGTGCTCAAGAGTCAACCCCACAACCCAACGCAGAGACAGCTGAGCCAGCTGCTGCGTCTTCCTCTGAGCCCCAGCACATTGAGCAAACGCCTGGACCTTTATCAGAGACAGAGAGTCATGAGAAAGAGGAAGCTGCAAGTTCTACTCAGAAGGAGGCAGAGCAAACTGCCTCTTCCCCCTCTGATGCTGATCTCCCTGAGCCGGAAACAGAAGACACAATAGGTGTCGTAGATTTCTCAAAAGCCGTAAACAGACGTTTTTTACGCAGATATGAACAGCGGCAAAGTTTATTACATAAGAGGGAGGAAAGGCGTGACTTGGGAGAATGATCCCACGTGGGCTTGGGAAGAGAAGCCATTAGAGAGTTAACATCTGCTTAGTTAGGACCGCTATTAGGGAACTTATCTATAGAGCTGTAAATCTTGTAGACAATTAGCATTAAAGGACTTTAGTTTTATCGCTCTAGGATGGGTGGATTGTTTAGTTTTATCGCTCTAGGATGGGTGGATTGTTTAGTTTTATCGCTCTAGGATGGGTGGATTGTTTACACACCGGGCTGCACGCCTCGACATTCATCTCAGTATCACTGGATCCTGAATCCTGGCAGAGGCAATAGATTTTTATCCTGGAAAAGCCAGCACATGTATGGGACCAGCATGGATGAGATCCCAGTCAATCCTGAGATGTTCCACAGAGTAGCACATTATTTTTTTGTCATCTTCACCTCCCCAAATATCCCTAATAAAGGCATGCACCAGTCTTGGATTGCCTCCACAAGGAGTTTTTCTCCATCCATACTCAAGCTGTGTCATGTTCTGTTTAATTGCTCTCATGGCCCCTACCTGAGAGGACGACTGACAGGTGACAGCATCTGCATTGGGAAACATCTAACAAACCTCTAACTTTAAATCTATAGTTTAATCAGTTTTACTGTTTTAATAAGTTTTAATTATGCAAGCTACCTGGAATGCCATATCTTGTCAGAAAGACAGGACACACATCAAATAAATACATGCATATTTACATGCATGCATACATACATACTATAGTAGGGTTGCTTATGGCCAATGTTCTGGCCTAAAATCTTATCAGCAAGGTTGAACCTCAGAGGGCAGAGGACTCAGACTAACCCAAACCCTTTACTTGGTATTACTTTATAACTTACATAGGCAAATAGGTCATTGAAAGACTCCCATCAACTTCATAAGGAATTATATGGAAGGTCTCCTTTAAATAAACGAATGTGGAAGTTATTCATTCATTTATTATTTGTGCTCCTTTTGTCAAACTGTAAGATGCCCCATGTGTTTTGCTGTCCTATTTGAATATACATTACTTGTACGAAAACTCAATAAAATATCTATATTAAAAAGGGGAGAAGAAAGCCACTTGCAGGGTCAAGTTTTCCAGAGTGTTTTCCCTGTTTTGCGGGAGATGGGCATGAGCATCTACAGAGTCTAGCCATAAATCGATACACTGGTGGTGACAAGGGCCAGATATGTGACTCCTCTGCAAACCAAGGCTCCTAAGTCGGGTACAAGTGGGTTGCGGGTTTTGACATTCCTGAGGGGGAAGAGCAACCAAGAGCCTCTTTCTTTATGTATAGGGAACCTGCAACTCCACTGAACTTAACAAGGGCAGCTATTTCATAAGCAGCCTGGGAACACTGGAGAGTCTGAAAGGGAATACTCAGAACTGAAATATGACGTCTCCAAGGGCAAACTGGAGAAACTTGTGGTTTGCACAGAGGTACAGAAGTTTGCATAGAGGTACAGAAGTACATGCCCCTGATTGATAGGGTCAAAGTAGTCACCTCAGTGGAGCAGCGGTAGGGTTGAAGATAATGTAGGCATGCCAGATACTTGGGAGTTGAATATAATGGTTTACCCCAAGTAAACCTTTTCAAGAGCAACAAGAGTAAAAACCCTTGCAAAGAGAAATGTCCAGTAAAGGAACAGAAATGAAAGAGAAGACCCTCATCAAAGCATAGAGAAAGAGAGTGTTCATCTGAAGGAATTTTAACCCCACAACAGCACACTAAACAAAGCTTTAGGGGCTATAAGACCGCCATGGCACTCAGAGGAAACAGCCAATAGAAACAGAATGCAAAATCATGCAGAAATATTTTTACAAAGGAAGGTAAGAAGCTCAACAAACTCTGAAGACCAACAGCAGTCAAGAACAGGAGAATATTCTTCAAGTGGCCATGGTGGATGAAAGGAGTGGCACTGGATGATGGGACCCTGAGGTAAGGGAGCTCACATGGTTCCTTGGGCGCTAATGTGTCTCTGACACCTTTCTTGTTGTAGGTGACCTACATCTCCCACTTAAAAAATTGCTGGCAGGCAGGATTGCTGTGGAGCAGGTTTCTATTGATACTGAAAATGGTGGGTTAAGAAGCATTGATGAGTATGTTCAGGCTCTGACCCCACCTTTGCTTGGTACTCAGGTCCTTGTTAGCTGTCCTGTGCAATGCCTCTCCCGGCAGTCATTTTGTGGTGGCACACAGGACAGTTCCTCAAGGCTCCCCAAAGTTGCCTACTCAGCCCCAGAGCCTGCACTGTGGAAGGATATGGTCAAAGGGGGGTTGCAGCAGAAACCTCAGCTGGAATGTTCTGAATGTTGCTCTACACAGGTTCAGAACTTGTGTGTGAGTCCTACAGACCATAAACAAGACAAAAATGAACCATGTCTAGTAGAGGAAGTTTCTCTCTCTCCCATGCGCGTGCACACAGAGAGTAATGTTCTTTTAGATGTTTTAGTGTCACAGATAAACTTGTGGGAGAGGCACTTTTTCCTCCTTTGATGTTCTGTGCATCTGTAACTAATCCATTGTCTTGGTAACTAAAGAAAAAATGAGCAGAAAATTGGTTGTGTGGGAGAGATCTTCTCTGAAATTCACTCATCATCATTGGAGAATTTCAGAAAAGTCCTTGTGCAGATAAGTTAAAATATATGGAAAATGTGGCCCAAACTGTTGAACAATTAAAGACAAATGAGGGTGGAACATGGGTGCAATTAAGTACTTTCATATGTGACCAGTTCCTATCTGGCGCAGGGAGTTAAAAACACAATTTTCACTTGCCTTTCCAAAGCTACAGAAGTGACCATGGGTCATATGGTTACAATGTGAGTTTAACCATCTAATGACTAGTTGATACCCACAGAATAGTCAGGGAAAACTGGAATGAGCAGTCAGATGGTGTGTTCTAATTTCCTATAAAGCAAATGGCTGGTGTGGGGGGAATACTTTCATAAGTGGCTTTGGTGAGCAGTGCTGAGCACGTCCCCCTGCTTGTACATCCACATCATCAGAAAAATATCTCACTTGCAGTAGGATTTATATGCAGCCTTAGGGTGCCAACAGACAAGGCACACAAACAGAAGCCCTAGGAGGCAGTTCAGAGCTGCAGATTGGGGACAGTGCGACATGCTGCTCCAGCATATGAATGCTACTTTTTTAATTGCTCCCTCCACCCAGTGCTCTGCTTTGAAGGGCCTCAGTGGCAACCCAGTTCTGACACATGATCTACCTTCACATGTGCGTAGTTTGCCTTCCAGTAGTATGCACTGAACACAGTGACAGGGTGACTCATCCCTAGTTTAACAATGTGCCTTGGACGCATTCTTACCGCACGTTTATTGCATACCAAAGCCATTCATGCTAGTGGCCTTCCATTAGTGAGGACACATGTGCCACTAGTCACAGCTGTGAGGTCCACGTTCAAAACAAACTGGACAGAGTCACTGTGACACTATCCTGGAGCCACGTGTCATGAGGCCACAGCAGGTCACACCTTGTAATTCTGAACAGTCAGTGCCACTCAAAGCTTGTGCTGTGAGCCGCCCCGAGGCTTCGGCAAGGGGCGGCATAGAAATGTTTTAATAAATAAATAAAAAGATACCCAGATCAAATCTAAGCTAAATTTAAAGTACTGATGTGAACAAGGCCTTTTCAGTCAGATTCTGCCAGATCAAAGGAGACAGAGTAGGATCCATACATAGCTGTTTTTCTAGAAGCACAGCATGGTAAAGGAGGTAAATGTAGCCATTCTGTCTTGGGTACAGTGTTAGTGCCAAATTCAAAAACATACTGCTAGCGCACAAACACTCCAAGGGATTGGTTTGAAAGGAAAGGAAAACTACAGAGAGCATGTTGCAAAGTGCTGCCCGACCCATCATGACCCCATGGGCAACATTCCTCCAGGCTCTCCTGTCCTCCACCATCCCTCGGAGTCTACCCAAGCCGCCCCCTTCTCCTTTTGCCATCAATTAGCATCAGGGTCTTCTCCAGTGAGTTGCTTCTTCTCATTAGGTGGCCAAAGTATTTCCGTATCTGGCCTTCTAAAGAGCAGACAGGGTTGATTTCCTTTAAGATTGACTGGTTTGATATCTTTGTAGTCCATAGGACTTTCAGGAGTCTTCTCCAGCACCACAATTCAAAAGCCTCAATTCTTCAGTATTCAGCCTTCCTTATGGTCCAACTTTCACAGCCATACATTGCAACTGGGAAAACCATAGCTTTGACTTTACAAACTTTTGTTGGCAGGGTGATGTAATTTGCTATAGCTTTCCTCCCAAGTAGCAAGTGTCCTTTACTTTCTTGGCTGCAGTCCCCATCTGCGGTGATCTTGGCACCCAGGGAAATAAAATCTGTCACTACCTCCATTTCTTCCCCATCTATTTGCCAGGAAGTGATAGAACCAGATTCCATGATCTTAGTTTTCTTAATGCTGACCTTCAAGCCAACTTTTGCACTCTCCTCTTTCACCTGCATCAAGAGGCTCTTTAGTTCCTCTTCACTTTCTGCCATGAGAGTGGTATCATCTGTATATCTGAGGTTGTTGAAATTTCTCCCAGCAATCTTAATTCCAACTTGTGATTCATCCAGCCTAGTCTTTCTCATGATGTTGTTGTTGTTGTTGTTGTTATTATTATAATAATAACATTTCTATGCCGCCCCTTGCCGAAACCTCGGGGCGGCTTACAACACGATAAAATACAATGAAATACAATAGCACATAATAAATTACCATTAAATACAAAATACAAAAAATACATTGGTTTACAAATATAAGATTAAAATTATCAGTATAACTTAAGTAAATAAAAATATAGGAGGAGAAAGAGAAGGGAGAAGAAGTTGCCCTGGCCAGATCATATGTTTTAACAATTCAAATGATGTTTAAATAAAAAGGTCTTTACCTGGCGCCGAAAAACCAGTAACGACGGTGCCAGGCGGACCTCTTTGGGGAGTGAATTCCATAGGTTGGGTGCCACCGCAGAGAAAGCCCTCCTCCGAGTACTTAGTCTCCTAATTTCTTTCATGGAGGGTTCCCAGAGAAGGGACTCTCCCGCAGATCTCAAAGGGCGGTCGGGCATATACGGACGTAAGCGCTCGTTCAGGTAGCCAGGACCCAAGTCGTTTAGGGCTTTATAGGTCATAATCAACACCTTGAATTGGGCCCGGGCTTCAATGGGAAGCCAGTGAAGCTGACGGAGGACTGGAGTCATGTGAGCATAACGCCCCGTCAGCAACCTGGCAGCTCTATTTTGCACCAATTGAAGTGTTCGGACTGTCTTCAGGGGAAGCCCCACGTAAAGCGTGTTACAGAAGTCTAGGCGGGAAGTCACCAGCGCGTGTGTCACCGTCGCCAGGCAGTCGTACTCCAGGTAGGGGCGCAGCTGATTAATCAGCCGAAGCTGAAGGAAGGCGTTCCTCGCCACCGCTGTCACCTGAGCTTCCAAAGAAAGCTCTGGGTCGAGGAGTACTCCTAGGCTGCGGACCTTATCCCTAAGAGGGAGTGTTGCACCATTCAGGACCAGATCAAATCCACCCTCTCCGAAACCCGATCCGCCAACCAACAGGACCTCCGTCTTGTCTGGGTTGAGTTTCAGTTTATTTGCCCTCATCCATTCCCTTACCTCGGCCAAGCACCGGTTCAGCACAGCCACTGCCTCACCTGGATTAGTGGAAAACGAGAGGTAGAGCTGGGTATCATCAGCGTATTGATGATTCCGCAGCCCACACCTCCTGATGACCTCTCCCAGCGGTTTCATATAGATGTTAAATAGCAGAGGGGATAGAATGGAGCCCTGTGGTACTCCATGGCATAACTGCCATGACGTAGAGACATGGTCCCCCAGCACTACCTTCTGGAATCAACCGTTGAGGTAGGAGCGGAACCACTGCAAAGCAGTGCCTCCAACCCCCAATCCCACAAGCCTATCCAGAAGGATACCATGGTCGATGGTATCGAAAGCCGCCGAGAGGTCCAGAAGAACCAACAGGGATGCACTCCCCCTGTCCTTCTCCCTGCACAGGTCATCGTACAGGGCGACCAAGGCAGATTCAGTACTGTACCCAGATCTGAAGCCGGACTGAAAAGGATCCAGATAATCAGTTTCATCCAAGAGTGCTTGGAGTTGTCCCGCCACCACTCGCTCCAACACCTTGCCCAGAAACGGGATGTTGGCCACAGGTCTATAGTTAGTGGCCATCTCTGGATCCAGTGACGCTTTCTTCAGGACCGGTCGTATTACCGCCTCCTTTAAAGGGGCAGGCACTCGACCCTCCCTCAGAGAAGCGTTAACCACTTCCAAGATCCAGGTCCCAATCCCGTGCTTGGAGTTATGATGTGCTCTGGATATAAACAGGCAGGGCGACAATATACAGCCTTGCCATTCTCCTTTCCCAATTTTGAACCAATGAGTAGTTCCATGTCCAGTTCTCACTGTTGCTTCTTGACCCACATACAGGTTTCTCAAAAGACAAATAAGATGGTCTGGTACTCTCATCTGTTTAAGAACTTGCCACAAGTTGCTGCGATCCACACAATCAAAGGCTTTAGCATATTCAATGAAGCAGAAATAGATGTTTTTCTGGAACTCCCCAGCTTTCTCCATGATCCAGTGTATGTTGGCAATTTGATCTCTAGTTCCTCTCCCTGTTCGAAATCCTGCCTGTACTTCTGGTAGTTCTCAGTCCACATACTGCTGGAGCCTTGCTCGTAGGATTTTGAGCATAACTTTGCTAGCATGTGAAATGAGTTCAATGCTGCGCTAGTTTGAACATTCTTTGGCATTGTCCTTCTTTGACAATGAAATGTAAACTGACCTTTTCCAATCCTGTGGCCACTGTGGAGTCTTCCAGATTTGCTGGCATATTGAATGTAGCACTTTAACTGCATAGCATTCCAATCCCCCATGATGATAAGGACATCATTTTCGGTGTTATTCCTAGAAGGTGTTGTAGGCCTTCATAGAACTGGTCAACTTCAGCCTCTTCAGCACCAGTGGTTGGGGCATAGACTTGGACTATTGTGATGTTGAATGGTGTGCCTTGGATTCGAACTGAGATCATTCTGTCATTTTGGAGATTGTATCCCAGTACTGCTTTTCCTACTCTTTTATTGACTATGAAGGCTACTCCATTTCTTCTGAGGGATTCTTGCACGCAGTAGTATAGCTGATGGTCATCTGAATTAAATTCACCCATTCCTGTCTTGTTTAGTTCACTGATTCCCAAGATGTCGATGTTCAGTCTTGTCGTCTCATGTTTGACCACGTCCAGCTTGATGTTGATCTTACATTCATAGATTCATAGATCTTACATTCCAGGTTCCTGTGCGGTATTGTTCTTTACAGCGTTGGACTCTCCGTTCACCACCAGATACATCTGCAAGTGAGTGTCCTTTCGGCTTTGACCCAGTCGCTTCATTCTTTCTGGCGCTACTAGTACTAGCCCTCTGCTCTTCCCCAGTAGCACATTGGACACCTTCCAACCTAAGGGGCTCATCTTCCGGCATCATATCTCTTTGCCTTTTGGTACTGTCCATGGGTTTTTCATGGCAAGGATACTGGAATGGGTTGCCATTTCCTTCTATGAGGAGAGATTGAGAAAACTGGGCATGTTCAGGTTTGGGAAGAGAAGACTGAGGGGGAACATGATATCCCTGTATAAGTACCTCAAAGGCTGTCTCTAAGAGGAAAGTTAAGATCTCTTCTAGCTGATGCCAGAGTGTAGGACATGGAATAATCAATTCAAGTTATGACAGCCCAGATTCTGTCTGGACATCAGGGAAAACTTCCTCACTGTCAGACCAATACAACAGTAGAACCAGCTGCCTAGAGAGGTGGTGGGCTCTCCCACACAAGAGACACTCAAAAAGAAACTGGACAGCCATCTGAGTGGGATGGTGTAACATGGTGTCCTGCAACAGCAGGAGGTTGGACTCGATGGCCTTCATGGCCCCTTCCATTCTACTCTTCTATGATTCTATGACCTTTTGTCAGAACTCTCTGCTATGACCCGTCCGTCTTGGGTGCCCCTGCACAGCATAGCTCATAGCTTCATTGTGCTACGCAAGCCCCTTTGCCACGACAAGGGGAAGGGGACAGAGCAGCATAGGAGGCACCAACTGACAGCAGACTAGCAGTGGGGAGTGGCTGCTTTACCCAAATCTTCCCTGTTCCCAGGTCATTTCTCCAGTAAAACCAGAAAGGGAAAAATTTGTGTAGACAGCCCCAGATACTCTAGTGCAAACCACATAATGAGGGTTAGCAGCTTCCTGCTTATCCTCTCCTATACTGATTTTTTAAAATGATATCAGGAGAGGAAACTGCTCATTTTTTGCTTCAGTTCTGTACAGGATTGGCTTAAGATTATTAGCATAAAAGTAATTAAACTGATATCAACACACAGCAGTAGCCACAACAGCATCATCCATATTATTAAATATGAAAAACTGTAATGTCTTACCGTTCTCGATTAAATTTCAAGGAATGGAGAATTGCTGGCCGTTTCTGTCTCAAATTCCACAAATGGAGCATGTCATCTGAACTTGCACTAACCAAAGCACCCTGTCAAAGTGACAGAAAACAAGTATGCCAAATGTTACCACCACCTTAGACAGTGTTCAAAAATGGCAGGTTAAAAAAAAAATTGGGAGTACAGAGGCCCCATCTTGGTGGTAATGCCCCCACCAAGTACAATGGTGGGGGCATTACAATCGGGAGTACAATGCCCCCTCTTGCATGGTGTCTGTGCAGCCCCATAGGCGAATTCTGCATCTGCAGAGTCTCAGTCTGGAACTTGCTCGCACCTTGGTGGGCAGCCTCCCTGCCCAAATGTGCACAGTTAGAAAGGGGCAGCTTCCTGCCTTCCTCTCATTTCTGCAGCAGCAACACCACCACCACGAATTGGATTTTCTTCTCGCTTCCGCTCTCAGAGCTTGAGCTAGCCTAAAGCACAGTCACTCTCTTTTCCCCCTTTGTCTTACTCCTTTAAAAAAAACCCTATTCAATTCTGTCCTTCAGTTTGGCATACTTTTCTTCTCAGTGTGTCCTGCCTCAGGGCCCTTGTCTTGTCACTTCAGAAGTTTGGTGGAGGGCTCTTTTTCCCAGTGATTCTTGCAGGAGTAAACTCCCTCCTGCTAATGGCAATAGGCTGCATCTGCAGGATTTAGAAGAAAGTCACCACCCTTAATCTTGCCAGCACTATCAGTGGTTTACCAGCGAAAATCTAAGGCAGCTAAAATCTGCCTTAGAGCACTTTTAAGGGGTCAAGCTCTGCTGGGGGCACACAAGGTGACCCACTCCCTCACAGCTACTTGCAGGGGGTTTCTGTGGGCTGTTCAGCAACTGAGCATCAGTGGGGTTTGTTTGATGGTCTCCTTCCTTCTCATCTTTCTTTAGTCACATGCCATCCCTTTGGCAAATCTGTTAAGTGTACGTTGAAACAATATGAAGTAGATTGATGTATCTTCCTTTGAAAGCAGATTAAAAGCTTTGTCCAGATTCCGAACAAGCATTAATTTGGAGTGCTTCATTGATTACAAGTTAACTTCACAGAATAATGGAAGGGGCAATGAAAGCCATTGGGTTCAACCCCGTGCTGTTGCAGGTCACCAATTTACACCATCCCACTCAAATGTCTGTCCAGTTTTGCCTTGTGATGACAGTGCTTGAACAGGGATAGCTTGAAGCCTATAATCATTGAGCTGTGATTAGTTCAGCCAAGTTGCAAGCTCACTGAGCTGATCTCTGCTGGAAGGGCTTGTACCGGTGGTACACAGTGGCAGACTGAGAATAGTAACAGGCAGCAGTTACCATGGTGAGCAGCGGGCAAAGCTTGGCAGTCACCCTCAAGTGCTGCTTTGGTTGTCAGCGGTGTTTACCCAGCCAGCAGTCAGTGCCTGTGGCAGGGAAGAGACCACCTCTCCTGCTGCCTGCTGCCCCCAAGTGCCTGGCATGGCGATGGTGTGGAGGGAAGCCTCTGGCAGACATCCTCAAGTGCCATGGACACTTTGGGGGAAGCGGTTGATAGCGCTCACGTGGCAAGAATGGCGAGGTGATTTTGCTGCTCTTGCCATGTAGCTCACCTCTAGCTGGGCTTGACTCACGTCAGTGGGATCCGGATGACATGGCAATTCATTATGGGTCAAACAACCAAACTGCATTTGCACAGGTGTTATTGGGGTGGCTTAAAGACCACCCTAACAGACATGGTTTGTTGTTGCGGTTCTTTGACCCATGGTGCCATCTGGATCTGGACAATGCAACCTATCGTGTGTCAAACCAACTGCGGGCACGCCGCCTCGCAAGGACTGTAAAATCCCCTTGCTCCTCTTGCCAAGCGGCTGGCAGGCCAGCAATGCAGACAGCTGCCCTCAAAAGGCCCCTAAGAGGCACTTGGAGACGACCATCAAAGATCTTCCGCTGCTTGTCATGGTAGTGCCCCCTTCTGGGAGTCAGTGGTAGAGATGACAATTTCCCCACCTGTGGTGCCACTGTGAGTCCCTTCAGCACCATGGAGGTGGAGCACAGATTAAGTTCAGCAGGCACCATGGCTGGCTGGAATGATCACCCCTCCCATGCTGCATGTGGCTTATGCCCACCTTGATGGCGGGCAGCCAGGATCACACCATGGAAGCCTGTCCCTGTTCCCTGCACAGTTAGGGATCCTCAGAGGTCCCATGGGGACTCCTGGGATTCCCCTGGGGGGATCAAAGGGGGAGAAGGGGGAGGGAAGGGGAGCAGATGCCCTCCCCATGATTTGCCCAGTCATCTCTCAGAGGCGTCATGGATATTGTGGCTCATTTTGTTGTGCAAACATGACCATAGATAGAGTTCTCTTTATGTACTGCACATTACCTGTGTTTTTCTTCTAATCGTTTGTCAAATTTACTGATTTTCCATGGTGAAGATACTATTGGTATAACCCTTTTGTTATGTTATGTTTTCTCCTCCAAACAAATGGAGAAAAGATGCTTGACAGTGTCTTTACTTCTGGTTCTGCTGTGCCTTGGTGCTTTCTGACTCTGGCTTGTTCCTGGATTTGCCCCTGTCTCTCCCCCTGGTGCGCCATCACACTTCCATCACACCAGATGCTTGCCGGTGCACCAGCTGTAACCTCCTGCTGCCTGCATCCTAGACCTGACCTTTTCTGAGAAGGAAGCCCTACGGTGTCAAATGGGAGTCACTGCCAGGTATAGGACTGCAGAATTTGAAAGGGATGGGGCGGGGGGAGGTCTGGGAAGGGGAGGAGGGGGAGCTTTGCCTTGCCCAGTCACTGACTGATGAGCACTTGGGAGACACAAGCTGCCCAGTCCAAGGGCTTGTGCCACTCTTCCCCACATGTGGTGCTTATGCCTGTGTTAAGAGTGCCTGAACAGGCAAAGAAGCATCCTAATGGGCATACACAGGGTGGGAACGCCTGCTCCGCGTGGTGTGTGTAGGGTGCAAGGATTGTGTCCATGCTGTGAGGCATATCCTTGCATCTTTCCCACCACACAGAAAGTAGGAGAAGAGCTCTTGTGTTGTGTTTCCGCTTTCAGGAAGGTGATGTGAGGTTTTGATCCTGCTTTTCCCCACAACTGTGCATTCCATCCTCACCTGTCTTTTTCTGAGGGTTAAACTACACATAACTAGGCTTTCTTTCCTCTTTTTTAACTTAAAAGTAAGCGCATGAGCCCTCACACAGATCATGGCTCTGGCGTAGTAGGTAGGGGACTTTAAGCTTTTGCCCTATGCTCGCAACTGTCATTACAACGAGATGCCTTTTTGTAAATGTCAGTTAGGGGCAGAAACAGACTGGGGGATAAAAGTTGGATGGGAATTGGAGTCCCTGCCTTCATGCCAGGGTTCCAGTTTCAGCACATTTGCACATGACAGTAAGCCACCCCACCTTTTAGTTCCCACCAGGATGCATCTTTTGCACTTCTTACAAAACTTTGTGGGACTGTAGGTGGTGCAGTGGTTTAAACTGCTGAGCTGCTGGGCTGGTTGATCGAAAGGTCGCCAGTTCGAATCCACAGACGGAGTGAGCTCCCGTACTCTGTCCCAGCTCCTGCCAACCTTGCAGTTCGAAAGCATGCAAATACAAGTAGATGAAAAGGTGCCACTTTGGTGGGAAGGTAACAGCATTCCGTGCACCTCGGCGTTTAGTCATGTTGGCCATATGACCATGGAAACTGTCTGCGGAGAAATGCTGGCTCCCTTGGCTAGGAAACGGAGATGAGCACCGCCCCCTAGAGTCAGGCATGACTGGACTTTAATGTCATGGGAACCTTCACCTTTTACCAGACTTTTAGGTTCTAAGGAAAGTGTACATTTGCACTTGCCTTTTCTTCCAAGGGAATGGGAGTTTTGACACCAAGCTATAATCTCCTTTAAAAGGGGGATTTCCACCTTATGCATCATTTTACAAAGCTCAGCCATGTTCCCCTTACTTATTTCCTAAACAAAACAGCCCAAACATGGTAGTCTTTTGGCACAAGGGAAGTGATTCAGCCCCTTGATCGTTTCTTTGCTCCTTTCCCTGTCTTTTCCAGTTCCACTATATCCTCGCACAAAACTGTGACCAGCGCTGTCCCCTGCTCTCCATGTGTGGCTGGCTGTACCACAGCTTTGTATAAATACAGGCTTACCTCATTAATTAAAAACTGAAGCTGCAGAACTGCAGCACCACTTTCATGTTCACAGTAGCAATCAACTCCTGGCCTGCCCAATCTATTAAATATCAAAGTCAAGGATCAATTTGTCCAGGTCGACAGCTGACATAAAAAAACAACAGCAAATCCAACATAGTTCACCACTGGTTTCAATTATTAGGAAGCACAAGACAGAGCAGGCCCTAGAAAGGATGATGTCACAACCTAGTACTAGCCCCCTGCTCTTCCCCAGTAGCACATTGGACCCCTTCCGACCTGAGGGGATCATCTTCTGGCGTCATATCTCTTTGCCTTTTGGTACTGACCATGGGATTTTCATGGCAAGGATACTGGAGTGGGTTCCCATTTCCTTCTCCAGTGGATCACATTTTGCCAGAGCTCTCTGCTATGACCTGTCCGTCTTGGGTGGCCCTGCATGGCATAGCTCATAGCTTCATTGTGCTACACAAGCCCCTTCGCCACGGCAGGGCAGTGATCCATGAAGGGGGGCAGAGGGTTAGGGGCATCCAAATTGAAATGCAAGCTAAGATACATACAAGGAGGCTCTCCTAGGCTAGTTTATGGGCAGCCACGTAACCTTTAGCAAGTATTAACCAGAGGCAAAACCTCATCACTGGAATTTTCACTAGACCTAATAAACCTAAGACCCAACTGTGCTCAGTAATAAACACCAGTGATAAATCAAAGTGGTCCCAGTGCGGCTATCCACTGCATCCATGGCAAATATACCTGCACATCATTGAATACTGTGCACTTAACCTCCTACATTAAGTGCCTAAAAGCCATTTATTTTGTCAAACAGCATTATCTTTAAGGTGGAGAATAAATGGCACAAGTCAGACATCAAGAATAAGAACATGGATAAACATATCAGTGAACAATTTAACCTCCCTGGATGTAACATCAAGGCCCTCAGGGTGGCACTTCTAAAGAAAATGGAATCAGAGGTTTTGCTGGAAAGTGAGATTGCACAGCAAGATATGATAAAAAAATTGATTATGTTAATTAGGGACTCAACAGGGACTATAATCTCTATGTATAGTATAAAGACTCTTGCAGTACCATCTGGTTGTTCGAAGAGAACAGAATGCTTGTGCTAGTTTATTAGCTTATCTGAATAAGTAAAACAGTCTATCTTTGTACTACACTGAACCCCTCAATTTGCCACTTGAAGGCTAACGCAGTTATAATAGGATGTATATAGTTGGATTAACTATCAACATCCTCTTGTTTCAGTTATCTGCATTCTGTTGAGATCTCTATACTTCCAGAAGAACATTTAACTTTCCCTGAAAGCCTGATAATAGAAAGAGAAATTAATTATTTGATATATAAAAAGGGGAAGGTCCCAGAAGTAGATGACCCACCACAGGAGTTTTTTAAACAGTTCAAGAATTTATTTTTCCACACCTAACTACATAGTTTAAATCCATTTGAGAGAAGGTTCACTTCAAGAATCATGAAGAAAGGCTAGGATAACAGTACCAACAAAACTGAATAAGCATAGAAGACAGGTAGCATTTTATAGACTAATAACATTGCTAAACCTAGATGCCAAATTGTTTATCTGTTTTAGAAAGCTTGTTGGGATCACATGTTCAAAAAACCAAACAGGCTTCATTCCCAGTAGAGAAATCTTAGGCAATATTAAAAATGCTTGAATACCGTGTTTTGTTTTTGTTTTGTTTGTATATGCCCAAAAGCGTTTGACTATTTGAAATGGCCCTTTATAAAATCAGTGCTACCTAGAATTGATATCAGACAGATTTTCTATATTCATTTAAACAGCTTTACAAAGAGTGAAGAGCTGTAATCTGAACTAATGGATTGGATTCATTACCTATTACACTGCAGAAAGGAACAAAGTGGCATTGTTCTCTGCTACCCCTCTTTTTGCCCTGTTGATAATGCTTCTGGCAATTCCAGTTAAAAATTATAGCATAATTATTGACATCACTTCAATAATGAAGAGCACAGAATAAATATTTTGCAGATGATGTAGCAATTGTCACTACCTATCTAGAATTACTTCTCTTCAGGAAATTCAAAGAGGAGTTAACAGCTACAGTAAGATTTCAGGCTTTAAAGTTAGATATAAATAATCAGCCTAAGGTTTCAGACAAACACAAAATCTCAATTCTCATGAGTAACTAGGGCATGGGTCCTCAAAATACAGCCCGCGGGCTGGATCCAGGCCCGCCATGCTCATTTATCCAGTCCGCCTCAGAGGTTTTGGACTCACTCAGAGAAAATGATCTCTGAGCGAGTCCAAAAGCTCTGAGCCAGCGCAGGCGTTCTTTAAAACTGAGCAGAGAGAGAGAGAGCCGGCACATGCATCAAATTGCAACAGCTCAACTGCACGTGCACTGGCTCTCCCCCCCTCCCGCCCCAACTGCACGGATATACAGAGTGGGAATACGGAGTGGGAAACTGAAAAGAGGCAGGCAGAAGAGAAAGAAAGACGAAGACAAAGACGAAGAAAGGACTGAAGGTAACAAAAATATAACTTTTTAAATCTATTTTTAATTACGTGAGCCTGGGGGTGGTCAGGCTGCGTGGCCTTCTCCAAGTGATCAAGCCGCTGCCTCACTGAGCCTGGGCCCACTGCTACCACCGTCGCCACCACCTCGCTGACCCCGGGCCTGCTGCCACCGCTTCACCGAGCCCAGGCCTGCCGCCACCACCCCCTCACCCCGCCCAGGCCAGCCGCCGCTCTACCGCACCCGCCACCCCGCCATGCCCGTGCCTTTTAAGTTCCAAATCTTTAGCTATACATATTGCTGACTAAATTATTTTGTGGGTTGTCTGCATATGGTAGGCATGTCATGAATGGATCCAGCTGGAACCAGGGGTCAGACTAGATGGTCCTGGAGAGCTCTTCTGACTTGCTCTGTTTCTATGTTTCTAAGTAGGTTGGAAAGAAGATTTTTGTATGCCAACAACAATTCTCTTTGGGACAAGTTTCATTGCTAGTTCCATTAAGGTAATAAGTGCAAGAGCAAGGGAACTGACTTTCAATGTACTTTCTTGGTGGCACTTAACTCTTATCAGGGCACAGAAGATCTCCAAACCAGATAAATGTTTCCAAGGGTATCAACGGACTGGTACACTTATACTGATGAAGGCATTTTGGGACAATGTTTTCACTGTAGCCAAGCAAAACATCATTAAGACTCCAGTACTGGAAATTCTGGGTATCTTTCAAAAAGATACACTGCATAAAGATTTTATTTTACACTGTTCAGCAGCAATAGGAGCAATGATTACCAGCTGGTGGAAAACTTTGGAAGACTTTTCTCTGAAGACTTAGTTTCAGAGGCTTTGGGATCATTTATTAATGGACGAATTTAACCATCACATAGAAGCTGTTAAATGACATACAAACCTGGAACAGTGAATGGAACTTGTTACCCATTTTTGTGGTACATTGACCATAGATACCAGATCCAATCTTCCAAACTTTTTGCTAACCTACTAAGAAAAAATAAACTCAGTTTGAAGATTTTGCAACTGTATGCATCCTAACTGAATTGAATTGTTTGTTTGTTTTAACATTCCAAGCTATGTTTACCCCATATTCATAGTATTGAAAATATTGCAAAATAAACTCTTAAAATATAGATGCATTCATCATACTAGTTTGCACCATAGCAAAGGATACATTCGAATGGCACCCGTTCTTGTCCCAATAGCCAAAATCTTCTGAACTGGGTCAAAAGCTAAGGTGGTGGGCAGATATGGAAATCCATGCCGAACAGTCTGCAACAGAAAGAATCACACTGATAGAAGGAGAGTGGTTGTAGTATTTCAGGTCATAATGAACTAGGTAAAGTATTTAATGTGCTGTCAGCTGATTAAAAACTGCTAAACCAATTAACAGTCTAGCATTTAACTTAATCAGATGAATTCTCATTTGTTTCTGTATTTCAAAACCTCAATTCTCATGAAGGACAGAGACATCAAAACTTCAGCAAAACAAAAGGTATGTCAAAGAGTTTGAAAAACACAGGTAAGAACAGGATATCTACTAAGAGCAGTGGAGTTGAGTAGGTAGCCTCACTGGTGCATTTTGTTTAACTTCTGATCCAGCTAGAGTTGATCACAATTACATCCCACTGAAATCAGTAGAACAAAAACTAGCCACACCTGAAGAGGGATTGCTTTTTGTGGCTTAACGACTCATCATAGCCGGATTGAGACGCCAATGCTTAATCATGTCGACTTGGACTGGGGAGATGTGGAATGTTCTGCCATAAAATCTTTGGAGAGGGACCGATAGCTAAGGAGCAGAAACCTCAGTTCACCCCTTCTCTTTGAAAAGGATTTCAAGTACCTGGATTGCCAGTTGGAGGAGATAATGCTGAATTACATGGTCTGGCTCAGTGTACGGTAGCTTGATCATCTTGGGGAAATCACAGTCGCAAAGCCAGAGCGAGAACACTATTCACACATTTATTCTAAGCACTTATACTTTGCTTTGCAATCATAAAACCTTCCAAAGCAGTTTTCAAAATCTGAAATGATACCCTGTATTTAGCCAGCATAAGCAGCAGTGAAGGATGATCAGAGCTTCAGTCCAGCATCTGGATGCTCAGACTTTGCTTGAAGCCATTACTGGACGTATGCGAGACTATCTTTCCTCAGTCTCTCTCTCCCTGCACTATTGACTCCAGCTGTCATGTTGTTGGAATGAAGGATGCAGTTCTGTTAAGATGTTTACCTGCCTAGAACAGACATTGTCTGTTGCTGGTTCAGTGCCAGTTTGGTGTTGGTCTGGGCATCAGGTTTTCTTATTAGGGTTACTGTGGGTTAATTATTGCTTTTTTTTTCTTTGAAATTGTTTCATTATTTATTTTGATATTTGATAGTGTTGCATTTTTCACTTTGATTCATTGTATTGTTTATTTTGGATTTTAGTATACAGTTTTATTGTGTATTTAGAAATTGAATTGTATACTGCCCAGAGAGCCTAAAGAGCTATGAGGCAGAGCAGAAATGTAAACTGAAATGAAATGAAAATCAGCCTCAGAGGGCTTTTTCCAGGACCCCTTCTGACTGAGCAGAGGCGGACAGCTATAGAGGAGACGGCCTTTTCTGTTGTGGCATCCCAGGTGTGAAGCCGCTTCCCTGAAAGTTTTGCCTGGCATTTACACTGTGCTCTTTTCAGTGCCAGGTGAAGACTTTTTAATTCTCCCAGGATTTTTAACCTTTCAGTTAAAAGGTGCTGGTAAGATTTTAGATCTTTGTACCGCTGCTGGCTTTTCTCTTGGCCACAGTTTGGCTTTTCTAACTTACATTTTTCTATTATGTTATTGTATTTTATGATTTTAAGTTTTTATCTTGTAAACTGCCCAGAGAACTTCAGCTAACAGGCTAATAAACATGCAATAGATAAATAACTGTACAACCACAGTACATCGCAACAAAACAACATTTGGAAAGCGAGATAAACCTTTAGAGAAATTGCTATAAATAAATGAGGAATAAAATGCATATTGTTCCGGGCAGAAAAGTTGAATTTGAAGAAGTCCATTCCCGTATCAACTCTCACCATAGTTAATCCAGTCTGCTCTCCTGGCTCCCCCTTCCCCTGTCCCGATGTAGACATGGACTGGGTTGTTGAGGGCATGTGATTCTGAATCAATTCCCACAAGCTGGCTTGTTTGAGGGTTTATTTTTATTTATTTGGGATCTTTCTAGGCCATCCAATCACTCTGCGTCTCTGGACGGCTCACAACAAAATCAATAAATACAACAGTATAAATATAAATAGCATAAATACCTGTAGAGGAAAATTTCCGGAAGACTATTGTATACCGAGGGGATAGGTGGTGTAATACAATTTCCTTCTATTTCTGTCTTACCTGTGAAGACTCAATTGAGGCCCTCTGGCATGCAAGGGAAGCCTCTTGCTAATTAGGATGGTACAGCATTAGAATGCTGGAAAGTAAACAGTGGAGCTTATCACCCTGAGAGCCGGGAACAGCAGATGTGGCTAGTTAACTGCTTTGACTCTTACATTTAGAGTAGAGAGAGAGAAGCCTCGCACCCCCGCCTGAGTGAGTTCCAGTGTGAGATCTAGCCAAGCAAGGATGGTGACACATGCAGGCCAAGAATTAGGGGCTTTTTCCTTGTCATTTGCGAGGGGGGCACTTCCAACAGCTGATAGAGGGAAGTCAGCTTACTTGGTATTGTATTTCCTTTTTCATGTTATTATATCTGTTTACATTGTAGTGCCTGCTTTAGAATAAAATCTTTAGAGTTTAATCCACCTGTGTGCACATTGCTTCTGGATCCAAAATGAACCTTTTGCCCTTGGCAAAACAATACCCCAAACTAAATAACCCACGACTGAGATAAAAATAAATTAAAATATTGGGTTGCTGAACTCATGATGCATCATTCTGTTATCTAAACTCTGGTAACCAGCCCTGCCAAGGACTGGGTACCATGTCCCCAAAAAATAACTTTTAAAAGATTTGCCAGCCATTGATAGCCCCTCCAAGCTGCCACTTGAAGGGGCACTCTGAAGGGGCTGTCAGTGGCTATCAAAACAGAGGATGAAAGCTGGCTGTCAAGCTTTTTTGCAGTTGTCCAGGGAAAGGAAGAATAAAGGGCAAACACTGCAGTGAGCTGGCATAGGCTCACATTCATGGTGGGTAGGGGAAGACTAGCAAGTCCTGCCATGATGCCTTATGGAAACTGTGGGGCAATGGAGGTGGCGGTATGGGGTGAACAACCCCAGTAAGTCTGATAGCCTGTCAGATGCCTTGTGGATTGTTCACAGAAAAATCAACCCACTGCAGTGTGCTTTAACTTGGCTTTTTACTTATTAGTAGTGTATAGAAGCAAGTCAAAGAGAAGTCAGAAATTTTAGCAAACTCAAGCTTAGCTTTGAAATCTAAATAGAGGGCAGAATGGTGCCAAGAAAGAGTTATACAGCATTATCCAACCAAATAATGATAGGGTCCAGTTTTCTCTCTTGTTTGCTATATTTGTGGGGCCAGCTTTGCAATTACTATTTTCATGTATTCACCAAACTAATTTTCTTTAATTGTCTCTGTTGATTGAGAGATTGTTATCATCCAAAATGCAAACCATAAAACATGGCTGGATGACAATTTAGAGGGGTAACAAAGATTACCAGATTTAGTGTGTGTGTTAAACTTGTTTTACACAAACTGGTTAACTTCTTGCTTGCTATCAGGTCATCAGTGCCCGATGTCACAATTTGTACTTGTTTAAAATTTACCCTGTGTGCATCCATGAGTTCCTTGGTCTTTCAGGCCCAAGATCAGGATGGGCAAATGGAATCCCTGACACCAGCAAAAGGCCATATGGTACTTTAAATATGTGCTGATTAAATGCAGACTTAACATGGCACTTTGGCAAGGGGGGGGGTGAGAATGTAGTGTAGACCACAATAATCCATACCTTTAGGCTGCAAACTTACACAATATTACAGAATAACCCCCATTAAACATAGTGGACTCTCCCCAAGTTGTTCTCCTCCTCCTGTCACCAACAGCCAGAACACTGGACAGAGACCTGAAGACTGGAGGGCATTGCTTTTCTGCTCCTGGTCCCTGGACCAAGTGAGGAGGCAGAGAGTGCTGCCATGAAAAGTGGCTTCATAGTTTATTTCTGATACTTTGCTTTGGTTGTTCAGGGATTTTAGAAGAATTGTTGCCGCCACCGCCATCATCATCATCATCATCATCAGCCACAGTTCTGGGGATTTAATTTTTTGAAAATCCTAATTCTATACCAAATGTTGCAGTATCAAGTTTTTCACAACCTCGTCCTTATTCAACTAGTAAAATACCAAAATGTACAGCTGTATACCTGCATTAAAAAGTCATAATAAATGGATTATTCAATTATTTCTCATAGACCAACACAGCTTCAGGTGGTTTTGGTTGTTGTTTTTAATTCCCAAGTTATCATTCCCCTGGTTTCTCTCTAGATCCAGATATTTGTAACTATCTTCAGGGTGAACAAGGCAGGTTACAGCTCTGAGTGTATTTACTAAGAGTAAGATTCCAGTCCTACTCCTGTCTGTGAATAAATGCCATTAAATCCAGTATGACTTACTTCTGAGTAAACCTGTTTAGCATCATGGGCGGTTTGATGTAATCCTGAATGCGTTTCCCCATCCACAGATCTCTCCATGCCCTCAGCTGTTTCCTTAGCACACATAATTTCCAAATCATCTCAGTTACTTTTTACCAAACCACAGGTCTCTGTAGGGCTTGCCCCAAAACATTTTGCTGCCTGAGGCAGTGGTGCCCACCACTCCCATCAAAGTGCACAGCAGTACTCAGAGGAAGTCAAGTTGTTTTGACCTAATAGGCAGGAAATCAATGGGTATCTATCACCTTCCCTGGCAGTAAAAATGATGCCACTTTGGACTTAATGAAAGGCTATGGAAGGAAAGGGGGCAGTCTCCCCTCTAGTTTAAAAACTGCGTGCCTTTGTGTTACACTGCCTATCAGTTGGCTTAGGGAATGAGTCCTAAGGTGTCCATGCACCTGTGGGGCTACTGGGTTCAGAGGAGAGAAGCTGACTTATACTAAGGCAGTTTATCACCTAAAGATCCAGGGCCTGGGCCCAGTTTGCCATAAGCCATGCTTCAATCTAGTTTAGAGGAGCCCAGCTTGGTTGGGCAAGCAACAGCTGCTAGAAGACTCCTGAGGTGTGCCGTGACTGGCCCCAGGCGGCAACAATACGCAAAGGCTGCAGTGGCTGTGTGAGGAAAGCGGAGGCATAGCAGAGGCAGTCAGAAGGATGCGTGGTGTGCAGAAGGTGGAAAGGGAGACATTTTCTCCCTTTCCCTTGACACTCAAACCCTGGTCACCCTGTGAAACTGATTGGTGGGAGGTTTAGGACAGATAAAAGGAAGTGTTTCTTCATATACCAAATAGTTAAAGAATGAAATTCACTGCCACAGGAAGTGGCGATGGCCACTAGTCTGGATGGCTTTAGAAAGGGACTGGACAGACTCGCGAGGGAGGAGACTGTTAGTGGCTACTGGCTTTGCTGGCTGTGTGCCTCCTCCTCTCCCAGAGGTTACATGCCTGCAGGCACCCATTGGTGGGGAGCTGGGGCAGGAGAAGGCCTCGCACCCACCCTTCTTGAAGGATCCTGTGAGCAGCTGGTTTGCCACTGTGTGTATGCAGTGCTGGACTAAGATGGAAATTGGTTTGGCCCAGCATGGCTTTTCTTATGATGTCCTGTTTCTCTGCGTGCACGCTCCACTGCTGCCTTCTATCAGCCATGTAAGAAGGATGGTACTTATCACTACAGTTGCGAAGGGGTCAGCGTGGGATACTGGTTAAAATGCTAAGCTGAGACTCAGACAATCTGGGGTCTAGTCCCCACTCAGCCATGAAACTCACTGGGTGACTTTGGACCAGTCATCAGCTCTCAGCCTAACCTACTTCACAGGGCTGTTGTGAGGAGAAAGAGGACAATGCAGGCTACCTTGGGTCTCTTGGAGGAGGGGGAAAGGTAAGATATAAATGTAACAAAAAGCAAGGACATGCAAGTTCAGTTTTCTGGCCCTTACTCCCATTCCTCAGACCAGTTCTAGAGAGTGAGGTTTTTCTGGTTCACTAATTGTATCCACTTTTTCAGGCTGATGCTAATATGTTAATATTATAGGGCCAGGAATCGCTTGCTTCATAGAAATTGTTTTGCACCTCTGTGAAAATATACTATCATTCCCTTTCAACTAGAGTTCTCTTTCTCTCTGTGTATTTGAAACTATATTAGAGGGATGTAGAAATAGTGACTCAGCTTTCTCCCCAAATAAATAATTAAGGGAAAAGGGTACCTTAACATTTTGCATAGCTGAAACAGATGGTTTTCTTTTGTAAAGTCTTGTCCCGCTTATGATAATCAGTCAAATCTCAGTCTTTCAGTGACGTATTTATGCTATGCAGCTATATCACAATATCTACAAGTTTGACTGAAACACCATGAAGTAGGGGGTTCAAGCACGAGGTCAGGTAATGTCTCAGCAGCTTGCACTGCTGTACACATTGATGGTAGCAGCAAAACAATTAGTGGTTTGCTGTTGACATTTAGCAGCAAACTAATGATAGGTGGGTTTCCTCTGTCAGTGTTGCCACAGCAACCGATGAATGAGGGGCAGTGTGGGCCGATTTTCATGTTGGATTAGACTGTTATGGTGGGAGGCAGGGAGGCCAGGGAAAAGCCCAGAGCTGTTTTCCTAAAGCTGGGATAGAATCATAGAAGAGTAGAGTTGGAAGGGGCCAGAAGGACTTCAGGTCTAACCCCTTGCTCAGTGCTGGGACTCGAAGTTAAACCATGCCTCGCAGTTGCATCTTGAATGCTTTTAGTGTGGGGGAGTCTCCCTAGGTAATTGGTTCCATTGTCGTACTGAATCTGATACCTCCAACTCCCATCATCCTCAGCCAGCATGGGCAATGGTCAACAATACTGAGACATGTCATGCAAAATATTTGGAGGGCATCAGGTTGTGGAAAGCTGGTTTACACATATGAGTTGGCTCAATGGGACAAATTAGTCACGACTGATTTCGAGCAAAGTGCAGCTCCCTTAGAAAGCAAACCTACGCCCCAACTGTTGATGCTAGGAGGGAGCTGGGATGTAGCAAAGGTGGCCCTCTGCTGGCCTCTGCCTTCAGTGAGAAGCTCTGCTGGGGGGTCAGTTAGAGACCCTGACTGCATTTGAGTGTTGGGAAAAGCTACCACTAGCAGAATTCACAAAACTGGGGGTTCAAGGGGTGAGATGGAGCCTTCCCTGTAGACCCAAGCAGAAGAGGGCTGATTTGTGTTTCTTGTCTATGGCAGAATTGAACCAGCACTGGAAAATGCCCTCCCATTGAGGTCAATAAGAAACCTTAAAACCAATTTCTACAGAGGGGGAGATAATGCTCCATCCCTCACTACAAGACAGCAGCACTGCAGAAGAGGCCATAGATCTACTTCATCACCCCCATTTGGGCCACTTAGAATGGTTCAGTCCATGTAATTTACAACAAATTAGTTTACAACAAAACAAAACAAAATTTCTACCTTTTTTCCATGAGACTTTAACTTCTATTGCAAAGTGGAAATACAGCAGTCCACACTAGTCCACTTTCACCAGTTCTGTGACTTAGCAAGCAATGCTGAAAAATTATTGGTTTGGGTAAAATTCTGTCACTTTTGGAAAAACCAAATGGACCTATTTTTACGGAGGGCAATCAAGACTGCTGTTAGAACAGCAACTTATCCAAAAGGTCCAAACTGCTACTAACCACTGTGTATTTAAAACTTAATAGGAAGACCTCCAAAACATAGGAAGAAAGAGAGAATTTTGGATATTGAATCTGAAATTATGATGAACTCAGTACTTGATATTTAACTATTTCAAATTCTCATATTTATGCCGAACAGCTACATGTTTAAACTGTGTACCTATACACATACTTTTCATGCTGTATTACCACAGGAACACACAATTCTGTTTCATGCACTTAACATTCCAAAGTAAAAGCTAGCTATAAAATGAATACTTTCAATAATTATATTATTGTCTCCCATTTTACTCTAAGATTCAAGAGCAAAAGTACTTTTAATCATATTTTATTTTAGTATATTTTATGTTAAATACACTAAAAGTGAGACTAGGTTAATAGAGCAGAAAACAGAATAATGTTTCTTCCTCTGTCAATATATACATCCCTGAATGTTTAACAAAAGAAGCTTAAATCTGCTTTCAGTTTTCAGGTAAAATACCCACAGAAATCAGATTTTATGACAATGATTTAGAAAATGAGCTGAAATATTTTCATCATTAAAGTTGCCAATGTAAAAATGTAGCTTATTACTATCCAATTACTCATGAGTGCTGAGTTTCTAGGATTCTCTTAGTTATATAAACATTGAAGAAGCTATTACAAAAGAAAAAACTGGATAGACTATCACAATGCAGCTTATACCCAATAGTCCAGTAATATTCTTATTAAATGATCAAGCTTAGACATAAGAAAATTGGAGTATGGAGTCTTCTAGCTGATATCAGCTTTTAGCTAGGCCACAGTTGAATAATATTTCATCCAGAATGTTCAGAGAATGCAGCTGGTTTTTAAAGAATAAAAAAGAATGGATAAATAATGAATAAACCAATAGTTGTAACATTTTTGAGGCACATTAGTTTAAAATAACTTCTGATTATAACCTTACACCTCACTTACACAAATATGAACTTATCTGTTATCTGAGGCAGAGTCATATACTTGATGCTGAAATCCTGCTCTTTACCATTTCATTGTTTAATAACAGCACATGGAAGAATAAAAATAATTTAGATCCAACCTGGAACATAACAGTTGTCATCAACTGGAAGATATTTGGCATTCCATAATAATCATTTAGGCCTCTTGATTTGCTATCTATTGTTCATTAATTCTAGCAATTCCATTTGTTTTTTAAAGAAAGACCTCTACTCTTACCTTGCATATCTGAAAATAATCTGAAGTGAGAGTCTCCTGGATTTCCTCTCTTAGAGACTCTGCAGTCCCTCCGGAGTGCACAGAAGCACTGCCAGGCCCAGCAGCACTGCTGTTTCCACTAGGTGCTGAAGTTAAGCCATCCAAAACTTTGTGAAAATTAAATTTCTTCATTTTCAAGAAAAGTCTTCAGAAGGACTTTGCAGGAGAGGAAAGCAGTTTGCCTTTGATAGGCTCACATTTAGCAGCAGAAGCAGATGAAAAGAAAGAAACTCAGATTTTCCAATGATGCAGCAATATTGTTTTTTTGCATAAACTGTAATGAAGGATATAAAGACTTCATTTTATTAAACAGGGGAAAAAGATGAAGGCATCTTAAAATGGAGGGGGAGAGGAGAATTCCATAGTCAGCAAACTCAATGCCACCAATTCAAAAAGTGATTAATTGTAGCTTGTCCTCAAAGAATCCACATTTTATTACAAAAATGCTAGTAATCAAAATGGAAGCCTTGGTATCATATTGGCTTTCAACATCTCTTGTTAAAAATATTTCTATACTGAAGTAATCTATGTAACAAAACTTTAAGCACTTCCAATAGGACGTTTATTTTAGCCCATGCAATTCTTCCAAGAAACCCATCTTTTCCTTCTCCTGTTTGTTAAAGGCTCCACTTCGAAGTTCTACTCTTGCCACGTTAGCGTGTCGGTCGTCTGCAGCAATTGCAGATCTTCCCGGCTATTCCCTGCGAACCTTGGTATTTCAAATCTTCAGGACGAATAGCCCACTGTCCTCAGAAGAGTGCTTCTCGTACATCAAGCAGAACCCCACAGTCATGGCTTAGGGGCATTCTCTCCAGCAGTCGGGGTGATCTTGCTCAGCTTCTCGGCTCCACCGCCTCTCGCAGTCCTGGCCTCCCACTCGGAACCGCAACGTGCTAAAGCGGCTGTCCTGCTCCAGCAGAAAAGCACAGCTTGGCAATCCTGACGTAGCCACCCATAGTCTTCTGATGAAAGTAAAGCCCGAAACTCCCTAATCACTCCCTTGGAGAAAGTGCTGTGGACCCCAAAGCAAAAGACGAAGCGATCCTCTCGTTAGCAAGCAACTTGTTAGAGCAAGGCTAGGACCCGGCCGATTGGGCATCAGTCCCCTAGAGGCAAATGGGCCTGAAAGAAAGCACGGGATCCAGCTAGGTCTTTGCCCCGGACGGCGGTGCGGGTGACCTAAAGCCGAATCAAGTGAAGTGTTCCAGAAGAACAGCTACGGAACACGCCACGGGCCGACCTATCCGGGCGACGCGAGGAGGGGAGCGGCGTAGTAGCGCCTCGGGAGCTCTGCTGCCCAAACCGCCGGGGAGGCTGGGGGACTGCTGCAAGGCTGGCGCCAGGGCAGCTGCAATGGCAGCCAGCGCTGAGGTCTCCTGTCCCTCTGCGAGCGGCGTTGGGGTACGACGCAGTCCGCGCCCCGCCCTGTGTGGTCACGCTGCTGCTGCTGCTGCAGTTCCCCGCCGGCTCCCTCCAGCCGCTCTCCAAGGTGCTGGATCCCCGGCGGCGGCGGCGGCGGCGGGCGGCGGCTCCTCCCTCACACTGGGCCGCGGCGCGCGCGCCCGGAGGAGGGAGGATGAACTGGCGCCTGGGCGGGAGCGGAGAGCAAATGACGGCACTCGCACTGCCAGCTTAGGTAGCAGGGCGGAGAGGCAAGGTAGCCGGAGAGCGAGGCGAGCTCAACGTCCCCAACGCAGGGATGCTTAGATAGGCCGAAGGACGCCGGATTGGAGGAGGCCGCGTACGTTTCTCGGAGCGCCCGTTCTGGGCCTTTTTGGGAGGGCTCCGGCGAGAGAGCCGCTGTAGCCCCACTTGGCGCTTGGTCGTTTGCAGCGCTCCAGAAAATGGCTGAAAGCGGAAGCGGCGGCAATGGTGGCCCTGAACGAGCGCTAGCTGGAGCGTAAGCGCGCTGTACCGCGTGGGCCCGCAGGCAGTAACAGCTACCCGATCGTTGACACCTCTAGCCATGGATTCAAAGGGGATCCGAGGCGGCGCTCCTGCCTTCGACGCAGGGGCAGCTCTAGAGAAAAATACTGAACCTGAGAGCCAAATTAGAAGGGAAGACGAAGACCGGGGGTGGGAGAGATCGCCCTGGCTCTTCATTCTGTCTTCCAGGGCGTTTGCTATTCCACCCACTTTTGTATCACCTGCAGATTTGATTATCTTTCCTCCAACTTCCTCATCTAAATCATTAATAAAAATGTTGAAGAGCACTGGGCCCAGGACTGAACCCTGCAGCACCCCACTAGTTACCTCCCTCCAGTTTGAGAAGGTGCCATTGATGAGCACTCTTTGTGTCCAATTTAGCAGCCAGTTTTGGATCCACCTAATAGTTTTTCTGTCTAGTCCCGATGTTTTTGATGTTCCTCCTGCGAGCTTCACATTCTGAAGTTATTTTGTCAAAGCTTCTCCTGGCAGTGTTGTTAGTTCCCACATGGATAAAAATTAAGGGGTATTTGTCAGTGGGTTGTAGCGGATGTGTGAACTTATCGATTACATCTTTAATCTTGGCTCCAGAGAGATGGCATGCTTGGCCGTTTTCTGGGTCATTGTGATGTACCTATTTTTCCATCTTGCTCAACTGGGAATCTCCCACAATGATCACTCTTCTTTTGTTGTTGCAAACTTTGGTATCTTTTTCCTTTCTTGGTTGGCCTTTTGCCTATTTTTCAGAATTACTCAGTGTGTTGTGTAGTTCTTTCACACTGGGTTTCTCATTCGTCTCATCCTCAAGTAACTTAAAGTGGTTCGAGAGCTCCATTGCTTCCACTGATGCAAAGTGTCTTCTCATTTTTCTGCATCTACCATTCTACTTCAGGGAGTTTCCTCATTTCCGCTTCCCTCAGGGTTCGCTTCTTCTGCCTAAGCATTTGTTTATTAATTTATATGCCGTCCTTTACAACAACGTCTCAGGATGACTTACAACATTAAAATCGAATAACAATCAAAACAGTCCATAAACAATAACAATAAATAGGAATGATAGATAATTAGTAAAAATACAGAGAGGTAAGATTAGATAAAAGAAGTGACTGTTACCTTTTAAAATCAACGGTTCTTAAAATAGCATTCGAATAAAAAGGTTTTTACCTGGTGCCGAAAAGAATATAAACTCGCCGTTACAATAATCCAACCAGGAAGTTACTAGAGCATGTATCACCGTTGTTAGGCAGTGCATGTCCAGGTAAGGACGCAGCTGATGGACCAGTCGAAGCTGGAGGAAGGTGCTCCTTGCCGCCACCACCCCTTGGATCTCCAGCAACAGCTCCAGGTCAAGGAGCACTCTCAAGCTGCGGACCCTGTCCTTTAGAGGGAGTGCTACCCCATCCAAGACAGGGTCAAGATCACTTACCTGAAAACCCAAACCGCCCACCAACAGTACTTCCATCTTATCTGGATTGAAGCTCAGTTTGTTGGCCCTCATCCAGCCCATTACCTTAGCCAGGCACTGGTTCAGTACAACCACTGCCTCACCTGGAGAAGATGTAAACGAGAGGTAGAGTTGAGTATCATCGGCATACTGATGGTTCCACAGCCCAAACCTCCTGATGACCTCTCGCAGCGGTTTCATGTAGACGTTAAAGAACATGTGGGACAAAATCTGTTGTTTTACTCCTTGCTTAACTGTTGCAGCTCCACTGCTCTATCTAAAACCTCTTTGTTTTCTTTTTTATCTTGAGGGTAGACACTTGCTGCTCCAGTGCTCTCACCTTTTCTTCTAACAGGGCTACTAGCTTGCACTTGTTGCATGTGGAGGCCATGTTGACTTTAGGCAGGAAAACATACATTGCACAGTGATTGCAGGTCACCACCACCACGGAGTCTTGTCTGCCCATTCTTTGTGCTACTTTTGTGAATCTGCCTTGGGGGACTGTTGTGACAACTGGTGCTTTCGCCTGTCTTTGCAAAAGGTCAACAACTCAGTCCCACTAATGCATAGGAGTGTGTTACAAGGAGGAAAACAAGTGTGTGGAGGAACTAAGGGGAGAGGAGAGGAGAGGAGAATATTAGGGACCTTTCCTTTGACCTCCCCACTGAGCTCTGCCAAACTCCTATTTGCTCTCCTGGTTGCTTGCTCTGGTCGCTCACTCTCTTGGGAGCTTGGCTGCTTGTATCCCAGAAGCCCTAGACCAGCTGGGGCAGCTTCCTGTGATCTGCTCTGTTCCACTAGGAGTCAGATTTGAGTCCAAACTGAAAAACAAGAGGAAACTATAAGTGTGCTTCTGAGATCCTGAGAGTTCATTATTACTTACCATTTTGTAGGCTAAGGGTGAAGCAGAAAAGGATTAAACCTATTTTAAACCTAAGTGTGAGAGAAGTTCATCTATGCACAAGATGCACCAAACACATTTAGTTATGTGTTCAAACATGAAATAATGCCCTAGTCTATGAGGGGCATTGACCTCTCTGCCCATGTGTCTTCAGTGACTCTGAACTGCCCTGAAGTGTTAGGGGCTTTAGTATGCTGAAGAGAGAGGACATAGTCTGAAGAAAGGACTTCTTTCCAGTTGGCCAACTATTTCATCCACAAAAAGAAAAAGAAACACAATTTTTATTTCCCAAAGAGTGGTCTCTGGAAGTGCTCTGGAAGTTAGGTTGGAGTAAGCAATTCTGTCCCAAAGCAAGTGTCAACATCATTTGGTCAGGCAGCAATTTACAGTATTTTACTTGCTACTCATCGTGTCCTACCTGGAGGAGGATTCTTCAGATGAAGAGAGGAAGCACAGTGGGCCCCAGGCACAGTCAGATGCAGGGGCTCAGGCTACAGCCTTCTGGTAGAATAGCAGCCAGGGCCCTTTTGGGCAGTCCCTGGATTTTACAAGTGCAGGAGCCAGAGTCGGAAGGAATTCAGCCCACAGAAAAGAGGAGTTGTTCATGGATCTAGCAGAAGTTCTAGCAACAGGCTGAGCATGGACTCTCCCATAAAGTCCATGGGCTGCATTGATTTACAGCTGGCTATTATCAGCCAGTGTGTGCTCTTCCTGGGCAAACAAGAAGCGTTGTTAATGGTGTCTTTGGCTTAGTTTGAGACTAATCAGATACCTAGATTTTTGGCTTGCTTCCCGGATATTCTTTTGGGCACCTCAACTGATTTAAACTCTAGATGCACAAGCCATATGGTCTTGACCCTTGGACAGGATTGGCTAATCTTTTGGAAGATAACAGGAACTTGGCATTTGTGGGCACAGAGCAGGATACTGTCCATGCAAGCACAGGGAAGGGTAAATGAATTTTACCCTCCTCCTTAAAGGAAAATACTTAAAATTGTCTTTGCATGCACTCATCTCTATCATTACTTAGACTTTCCCCACATCTCAACTACATCTACCTTGTTGCTGACTGGGGAGAGAAGATCATGCAGTGTTGTGAGGAGCTTTTAAATGTGTTTCAGAGGTTGTACACTAAATAGGATCAGAGCTAGAAAAGGCAGGAATGATTTACAGTACTTTGCAGTTTGTTTCCCCACACCTCCAGTGACTGAGCACTTCAGTGCTAAACAGTTAACATCCTGGTAGTTCTTACTTCTGTCCCTGAAGCTATTTAAAAATAGTGGTTCAATGAATAAGAAATTACATATTCAGACCATAAGGAAATTCCCGTATGAGTTTTATATCTGCGTCTCATTTTCCATCCTTCTTTCCTAGGATATTCCATCTCATTCATTCCCACACTTGGTTTCTATTCCTATTACACCTCTCAGTCAGCCAGCACCCTATGGCCACTGAACATGTTCTATTGTTGTAGAATCTTCTTAGTTGTATTCTGCCCTGACAATTAGTGTTCAAGACTTCTGAGGCCCTAGCTACTGCAGGTTCAGTCTTCAGACAGGCAGCTACAGCATCCCCAGCTGACAGTGTTGTATGGGGCCCTGCATCAAGAGGTCCTTGCCGCCAGGCAGCCTGCAGCTCTTCCAAACTGCAGTGAAAAAAAGTTGATTAGGTCTGCGAACTGGAAGTGTTTGGGCCTAGGAGGATCCACCAATTGCTAGTAGTTATGGAATCTTCTGAGGGACCCATGGAACTCGGGGAATTGAAAGAAATGCATATACTAATGCTGAAAGTCATGGGATTAGTAGAGGTAGGGCACCCAGCAACTCCTGGGAAGGACAGCCTGACATGAACCACTCCAATGGGGCATTATCAGATGTGGCAAATAAGTCCACTTATTTGGGAGGCCAAATGCTCTCAGATGGCACAGATGAAAGATGAATCCTTCCTGCACTCTCTCTCTGCTCAGCTGGTCTGTAATCTTGTTGGCTGTCCCTGCCAGGTTTAACACTGAAATGTCTCTTGATGCTGGAGAAGAATTATATGATCTTATTTAGCACTTCCTCACGTGCTCCTCCTTATTGGAGTAGATTTTTTCCTGTACTTTAGAGCACTTGCCAAGCTCTGGCCTGGACCTTGAAGATTCTGATTCTTTCATAAAAACAGCACTGTTTTACTGTTTATAGTAAAAAGTGAACAGTAATTAACTCCCTTTATCCACCCATAGATCGCTCTGGTAAACAGCCCAGTGAGCTTCAGCTGTGCAGCAGTAGAGAAATACAGTAGAAACGAAATAAACATAAACAAACATTTGTGAGGAAGCACTTAATTTCTGTTAAGGCCGATAGTGCATTACTGAAATGTATTATTACCGATTAATCCTCTATATTGTGCCGATTACTTACAGTATGTTTGTGTGATTATAATGTTACAAAAAATCTTTAATTAAAAACAATAAAAATGTATGTTCAGCATCAGTATGTTGGATCTTCTACCCATAAAGTTATGAGTAGAAGATCCAACATACCGATGCTGAACTGGGCTTCTTGAGCTTCCTCTCTCAGGCTTCCTCTTCCAGAAGGCTGCCACTTTTGGGGTTGCCTGCTTTTCTGTTCCACAGTCTCCAAGGAGTGAGCCACACATGTCCAAGATGCTCAGAGCTCCCAAGAGATTGTCAGCCATAGGTGTAAACAGCTATTTATAGAAGTAGCCTCTCCTTTCAGAGGAAGAAGTCCAGTCAACCTGTGGAGAGCTGAATAATTGATCATGACACACAGTGAAGAACTTGCCAGCTCTACCTGATGATGTGATAGCAGTGAGAAAAGTCATTGACCTGATAAGGAGGTAGAGGACAACCATGTTCATCTGTGCAAGAAACATCCACAGGCTCCACACTAGAACAGATCATGATTAGCAAGTGTGCTGAGGAAGTGCTTAATGTCCAGGTGTGAGTATAAGAAAGTACATTGAGCTTTACATGATTTGTGGAGGTTGCTACCAAGTATATGTGGAGTGAAGAGAGCAGCAACCCTCTAGCTTTCAGAGAGAGAAGGATGCCCAGTGCCTGGGTGAGATCACAAGCATCACATCATTGTCTATTAACATTAATACAAGCAGAAAATCCTTACCTTTTAGCTTTGGAGGCTGTGCAAATTGAAGGTTTGAAGTTTGCAGTCATGGCCTTCGGGATCTCCATAGAGAACCAGCATGGCCTTGTACCCTCCTTACTCTGAGGTGGAGAGTCTTGAAATTAGGGTGGACTGATTCTTCCCCAATCCATGGTGAGGCACTCCAGGATTCATGGAGATGGAGGAAGGTTCAGCAAGAAAGCAAGTGCCAAGTCTCAAAACACAGCTGGCATGGCTACTACCGGAGGCAAATGGCATTATCCTCCTGAATCTTGGCCATGACCCATATAATGAGTGGAAGGAGAAGGAAGACATAGTTCCCAGGACGCCCTCAGTCAAGGAGAAAGACACTGTCTACAGAATGTTGGGTGTAGCCTGCTCTTCTACAGATCCAAGTACGAAGGGGTGTTAGGATGGTATGGACTCCTAGTGTTGTTCTATATTCTAGAAGCTAACCTAATGTAGCTCTTACCAAGCTCTGGGAACCTGCCCCGATCTAGTTGGAGTGCAGCCGTTTCCCACAGTGCTCCTTTTGTTGTATGCCTACACTGGGTAGGGTGGTACAGCTATCTTCACATGCCTGCCTAGCTGGGGTAAGATGGTATTCTGGGTGCTCCCCAGGTGGGGGAGCATGACTGGCAAATCAGTGCAGGGAGTTATTATAGTGTACAGAGAGAAGGAGAAAGGATCGGGCTCCCCATGTCCATTCAGGTGTATCCAGATCCACCTCCTAAGGCATGTCAAGCTATTAATTCTGTAGGGTGGGATAGATAAGGGAAAATATTTTTTCCTGAGAAAAACATTTGCTGATGTCACAAGAACTCAGCCCAGACCTGATAAGTAGGGCTGATCTGGGGAAAGCAGGGCAATCCATTTCCCTGCAGGGGATCAACTTGTCGGGGCCCTAACTGACCACTAGTGGAAAGGGTTAACTAGTTTTGGAATGTTCTCCTGAATGTATAGAAGAATTTGCTGTTTGCAACATGAAGTGACAAACTACAGAAACTTTATGCATTGACTGTTTCTCATATTTCACAGTATTAGCCAAAAGGAACTGTTTGAAAGGCATTTAGGGATCATACAACATGCCAGTTCTGGAGTATAGGCATTTTTTCCTCAACATTCATGTTGTTGATCTCCAGGTGGAATGTGATGCTGTTGGGCTGGAGTTCACTGACAAACAGAACAGGGTCCCTCTTTTAAACTACAGATGGGCTATGTTTAAATTGCAACAAGCAACAATATTCTTACACATGATAGACTTTGGTTCTGCATACCATTTAGTGAAGGGGGCTGACATTTCAACAAGCACTATTGGAAAGAGCAGTCCTGAGGCCACAGCATTGCTCCCAAAATCCCACCCGTGGCCCTAAGTGAAGTTATAACATCAGAAGCAGGTTTAAGATTAGAGTCATATGAGTATCCACAAATGTTTCTATGGTGGTTCCTTCAGTAAGGTTTGAAAAAGAAACTTGAGGGTTTCTTGGTAGGCAGGGACAGAGAGGACCTGAACCCAGTGATTCCTCAGCCCTCCCAGCTGTAATCCATGGCTTTGATTATAGGGAAACAAAGCTAGTCTAAATGTTACAGTACGCTTTTTCTTTGTCCTTAGTCAGAGAGCAGGTCAACCTTTGCCCTGTTGGCAAAACTGTGAGTAGCTCAGAACCTCTGATAATGGAGACTTTGATACGAAAGTGCAATATTGCCCTCTACATTATTCAAGTAATATAAGAGAGTTTGCTCATTAATCAGTGAAATTCTTGGATTGAAGCATCGTATTATTTGTTTCTTTTTATTTTAAGATAGAAGAAACAAATTTAAGCGTATCTATCAAAGGCTTTGAAAATAAATTCATAAAAGAAACCTTACAGGTGTAAGAAAGCATACATGGTCAATAAACTGGAGTTTTATCATTTACAGTACCAATTAAAACAGAATGCGGAATGGAAATGATAGTGTAAAAATACACAATTGTTTTACTACTCTACCATGAAAACCAATAAGATACAATGATTTTTTAAAAAACTATGCATGTTTTTAAAGCATAAAACATTACCAAATAGTTTGCTCATGTGGGATGTTGCTGGAAATACTAAAATAGTGTGCCATGCAAAATACTTGCATGCTGCAAAATTCTACATAATCATCTAAAAATGCTACAACTCTTTTGTTTGCACTGAAAAATACCTCCCTCAAAGTTACTTGGATGTCAGTTTTAATTAATGGCAAATGCATTCTTCCACATAAAGTCCAGAAATGGAAAAGGGCAGTCCAAATGCCTTCCTAGTACTTTTGTAGTAGGTCTATGCAGAGGACAAGGATTTGTTCAACATGGACTGTGTGACATGGACAGTTTGGCTCCAATCTTTCTGGAGGCTAAGCTGTGGCTCAAATTTAATCTGTGGTTAAATCCACCAATGGGAAACATAAGAGCTATTCTGGAAGAAGTGCAAGAATTAGAGTCAAGTTACATTTGAAAATCAAGTCCTTTCATTTGAAAATTATAGCATTGCAGGTTAAGTGATTACATGAAGCCAGGAATTTGGTCATGTTAGCCACAAGATGTGACACTGACATATACTGAATGAAAAACACATTTTGCAAGATTACTTTACCAGGGCTCTGTAAGAGGATATTCTTTGAGACACATTCTACAATAACCGAACTGTCTCCTTGTCTCCAGTGTACCTTCCTCTCCAAAAAACCTATTTTCAAACACCGTGGTGGCCAAATAGTCTGTGGTTAACATGATTGTACATATGTTCACTGTGGTTACAAATTTTCTTTCTTGTGGAAATGGATACACGGAGGGCAATATAAATATCCTCTTAGTCTGGAAAGTAGGAAAAAAAAGATCTCCACATATTTACCATGCTTGCAAGGCAATACATATTTATGACCAGATCACATTCAGTTGTGGAACAGCAATTTTCATATATTATTTTCAGAAGTTCTACTAACAGTCACTCTCACAATCTAGGAAACTCAAGATTATGCCTTCTGTAACCTCTTACAAGACCAAACAAAAAACAAAAAAACAAAACCTCCAACCAAAGGAACATTCAGATCGCTAAGATCAAAACAAACAACTAAATAAAAGACAATGAACAGGTTCTAGAAATGCGCAGATAAAGCACAGAAGAGACTGTGCATGCATGCATGCGAGACTGCATTTACATTTCCATGCAAGCTCTTACATATTAATAAACAGTATACTATACTATACAATACTATACACAGTATACTTCCCCAAAGCTGCAGGTGTTTTGGACTACAAATCTTAGCATGGCAAATGTTCGGAGATGATGCAAGTTGTAGTCTAACACATTTGGAGGGCTGTACTACCACTTAAAGGCTAGCCACCTCTTTTCTAATCTTTGGAAACTTTAAGTGAGTTTCTCTGTTTGGCTGTAAAGAATGACTGAATTCAATGAAAAAGGGGGCCCTATAATTCAGGTTTTTGCTCTATTCCAGTTGAAGATAATGTATACATTCCACCCAGGCAGAAGGATGCTAGTCAAACATGTCCTCAAACATACGCTGGCCCATAGCTATATACTGTTCTTTCTCCTCTACAGTCATCTGCGCCACCAGCTCAGGCCGCTGGTTTACCTGACTGTAAGAAAATGGGCATCCTGCCACCATGACAGTGGGGTCCTCTGTCACTACCTCAAACTCGTCGTCATCATCATCTTCAGTCAGGCCATAAAGAGTTGTAGCCGCAGTGGCTCCACCATGTAGGGGGGAGTCCTCATCTGATTCACTTGTCTCACTCTCAGAATCACTGGCATTGGTGTTAGGCAGTGGAGTAATCCCTCCCATGGCAGCCACAGAGGCCGAGGTGGTTTTCTTTTCATGGATAAGCAGAGCACGCATAACCTCCTCATTATTATCTAAGGCAGCCTGACCCTCTTCTCCTTCATGTAACATATCTGTGTCTTGACCACCTGTAAAAAGCAGAAATTAGGAGAAACAATATGAGAAATAAAAAGAAGGTAATATATCCAGTCCCCCCGGTTACAAACATCCAAGTTAAGAACAACCCCTACTTACAAAAAGCAAACCTGAAAGTCCTGCCTCTTTCTTGAGTGGCAAGCGGGTGCCACGTGGTGAAGAGAGGACGGATGAAGGAAGGCAGACAGGACGGAAGGAATAGGAAGGAGGGAAAGGGGGGGAGGAGGGGAAAGCAGCAAGAGGCGAAGTTGGAACTAGTTCCATGGTGGCAGAAGTACAGTAGTTTTTCATTACTCATTTCCCCCACTTCAGCAGCACAATCAAATTCTGACTCTCCAGCACCAGGTTCATCCTCTCTTACACCTGCCCATTTCCATCATTATCCAGCTGATGTTAGGCTTAATGTTAGCTCAAGAAATGATAACCTTTAATATTTTAACTAGTTTTTCTGTCTACCTAAAGTGTTTTAAGAACTGTACCATACATACATAGATTCATTCTCTCTCTTCAATACCTGTAGTTACTTTATTATTCCTTTATTATTACCATTATTAAAATGCTGTATTGTGCTTGAGATATTTTAGTGTATAAGGAAGTGTTTAAAACATGATCTGAATTGCATATACATTTGACTTAAAGATGATCTCAAGAATGGAACTTGTTCTTAACCATGGGACCAGATGTAATTATGGGATACTGTATTTATTTCAAGTGCACAAAAATTCTAGTAAAGGTTTGTGTATATGCCACTGATTTCTTCTGGATGAAATACAGGGTTATTATCCAAGTGAAATCTCACCCCAATTGTTGATTGTGCCATCAGAACTCATTATTTTAATCCTCCAAAGTGCAGGTGATGACCTGTAAAGCTCTAAATGGCCTTGGCCTAGAACACTCAAGAGACAGGCTTAACCTTTGTATTCCAAAACAGTCCTCAAGTCCAAGTGAAAGGGCCCTCTTTCATGTACTACTTATGCGCTGCTAGCTTGCAAAAGAACAGTAAATCTGTAAGAGTTACTGATTGTCAGCAAAATCCCTTTCCTTGTCAAAGCCCAGGACCTAATACTCACAGAAGTGGTCAGCACTGTGCTTGAACCAGACCTCTTCAGCCAGTATACAGACAAACCACTTAACATAGAAAGTTGGCATGTCATCAAAGATAATTCCAGCCTAGATTTTCCAATATTCTAAGTCTTCTACATCTTAATAGGTCACAAGATAAACTGAAGTAAATTGGCTGGACTTCTGTATTCCCACTGTTGATCGTATAGGTCCAAATCTACCTACCTCTGTTTTATATCATTTCCTCTCAGCAAAGGAAACTTTAATCAGGACCTCAAAGTTTATTTTAACAGGCAGGTGAGGAAACTCTTAACACTTCAGGTGAGGAAAGAACTGAATTATGCATGAAAGCATTCAAAAGTCAACACTAGTGCAATGTATCACACCTAGAAGCTCATTGGCAGTTAGTCCACATGACATAGATAACCTTGTCTGCCAACATTCACTGACAGTTAGGCTGTGACATTCTGCATTAGTTGCAAATAATAGACTAATATAACACATACTACCAGTATCATGTGCACGACCTTTTAGCTTCTTAGGCAGATACACACACAATAATATAAACATACCAACATTCCCCCCTCACCCTGTGGCCAGCAATTCTGATATAGATTGTTCCGTCCTTGCTGCAAAAATAGTGGGAAAAGAGCAATCTGATTCCTAGGAGAGGGAGTGACAAACCCACCAGTAAAGAAAGACCTATCTCTGTCAGGGTCATTGGAGGAGGAAGCAGGCAGGGGGAATCTGGCAGCTGCAGGGATGTGATCAGGACACCTTGAGAGACAGCAATTAAAGACAGGGGGGAGCTGCATGAAAACCATCAGTTGTTAGAAAGCCTTTTATAAATGTTTTAAACATTCAGTTTTCTATATCTTAACAGACACTATGAGCTTGATCACATCTTACAGCGACCATGGACCTCTGGGTTTGTGTACTTCTTTTCTGCCTTCCCTTTCATGCTGCAACTCCCTTAATCCTGGTTTGTGACAAACCATGGCTTGCCATTTCCACTCAATCTTGTTCTGTTTTGGTTTGTTTAAAAATGGGCAAGTCCTAGAGCTACCCAACCCTTGCTCTCATGCTATAATTTACAAGTGGAACTGCAGCAAATGTTCTGCATTACCAAGTTTCCTCTGTGGACATCCCAATACATTGCTTCCACACAAAACGAGTATGACATAATCATATATGTGTGGAAGGGACAATTCATTTCAGTAGTTATTCTTTTAAGACAATTTTATAAAATTGACTCTTTGGTTACCAATTATTTCATTATTTAAATGCTATTTCCTGATAATTCCCAGACTTGTAAAACATTCTTAATGTCATGTCTTAGGACAAGGGTCCTCCAACTTTTTTAACAGAGGGCCAGTTGAAAGGTGCCGGTGATGGACGTGGGCCGCCAAGGCAGAGGGGGGGGTTGTGCGTGTGCATGAGCATGAGCAGCAAGGCACCAGCTTGCTCGCAAGGAGATCCTTTTCTCCTAGCGAGTCCAAACCGAACTCCTTGCAAGCCAGCTGCCGCTGGGCATGCGCACTGCAAGGCGGAGGCTTGCTCGCAAGGAGATTCTTTTCTTCAAACGAGTCCAAAATGATCTCCACATAAGCAAGCCCCCACCTTGCCAGGCGCACGCACGTGCGTATGCGTGGCTAGTCCAAAACCTCTATGGCGGGCTGGATAAATGGGTATGGCAGGCTGCATCCGGCCCGCAGGCCGTAGTTTGAGGACCCATGTCTTAGGACAAATTGGGAAAGAGCCTCATGTTGATAATGGCAGCAGGGTGCCGTGGGTTTAATTGTTTTAAAGTGTTGCAAATTCTTTCAGTTAAGAAGTGTTGTGACTGCACAAACATATAAAGTCAAACACAAATTAAACCAACATGAATTAAGTGATCAGTAAGAACAATCTATGTCGGGTGACAAACTGACCATTAGAAAGATAATAGCAAGGCTGTAAAGTGGTGACAGGTATACCTGGCTGCTACAGGATTGCACATGTCAAAACCACGTCTTCTGAATAAAACAGCAGAATGGAACCAAAAACCACCCACATCTATGGTGACTGCACTACAGCAGTGATCCTTACAATATTTCAAGCAGAATCCACTTTGATTCCAGGCACCATCATCAAAGCCACTAGAGAGCCTTTCCTGAGATGTGGGGCCTTTCCTCTTCCCCAGTCAAGCATGACATTCTTGTACTGGGCACCTGGAAGATGGTCTTTCAGGGCCTTTTCTCCCAATCTTCCTCCACAGTGTTCAAGCAAGTCCTCAGTCAATTAATCAGTACGTCATCAAGAAGGTAATTTTCCACAGGCTCATTTGGACACTGGATTGGGATAGAACTTTTACTTACTGAAAGAAAGCTCTGCTGTACACAGTGCTGCAAACTCTCTCCTCACAATTCTTTCTTGCTCTCTTTCTCACCCACACATTTGATTCCCCTTCCACACCATGCAGCATGCCAGTGCTGCTAAGTAGCAGATGTCCTGACTCCCAGTCCCTGAAACCTCCTCCAGTAGCCCAGATCACAGAAGCTGGCATGCTGCTAAAGCAAACAAGGCATAGCTAGAGAGTCTCTTCTGAAAGTGAGCAGCTACTACAAAGGAGAAATAGCGACAGGAGGGAGAGCTGGTCATATCTGAGGTGACTGGAAGCCACTAGTGGCATCAGACCTCATAGTAAAAAACGCTACACTGATGGGTTTGTTCTTTTTTAGAAGTTGGCTTTCCACAATCTGAGAAAAGATGGAAGAACCACAGGGAAAACAGGGGGAATTATTTGATGACATCAGGTACATACGCATTAAAACAGGGGTAGGGTCCAAGAGCTGAATTAATTTCAGGAAAGCATATTGGAGTCACCCCACTACTGGCACTCTCTCTCACATACACTGTTGCCCTGCCACGTTAGGATGGTGAGTGGGGCTGTGACTGTGTATACATGTACACTGGACTACAGAGTGGAGTCTTCCCTATTCAGAGGGACTTTTGAATTGTGCAGCGTCATTTCCCCACTTTACATTTCATACCTTCTTTGACCTCATCAGGATCAAAAGCACCTTGCACAGTGCTCTCCCGCAGCCAAATCGGTCTCTCTCTGGGTGGCTTCCCTTCGTTTGTTGGCTGATGCAGATCTTCCCGGTCCTCCATGCTGATGATTACATTCTGTGTATACAAGTCCTCATAAGAGGGTCCCTTACTGGCCCAGGCTTCTCTGTGTGGCCCACTTGATAAACCACTGTTTCCCAATGCACCAATGGTCCGCTCCTTGCTGCACAGAGTCAGAAAAAAACACCATACCCATTGCTAATACAAATGTTACAAATTATTTAAATAAATGATTGCTAAACACATCATTCAAAGAGCTATTGGTCTCCTACTCCTAATATTCTACTATAATTTTGATTCCTAAACCTAATAAAGATTTGACTGACCCAGTCTTGCAGACCTATATAGCAGATAACTCAAGATGCAAAAATGTTTGCAGCATTCTAGCAAATAAAATGAGTTTATTGCTTAAAATAGATTTAAGTGGCTCTATAGGACAACCCCCATCCCCAACAAAATATGAACAAGCCATAAAACTAATCTTAACTCCACAGTATTGCTCTACTCCTCTCATGATTCTGTAGAGAAAAAACAGGTAATTCTTCTTTCAACTATGTAGTAAAATTTCTTAAGATAGAATTAAAAGAAAATAGCACCCTATTACTCTAAATACACACTGAAGGGATGGTACCAGAAACACATTAATATGGGGGTAGGGTGGGAAGAGAAATACTCTTACAAATTTGAAAAAGACTGTGAAGAGATATGGAATTGAAGGTTAAAGGTTAAAAAATAAAATCAATGTTTCCATCAACCTACATAAAAAACATGACAGCACAATACTCCCACAGAAGCCTATACAACTGAAGCTTGAGCTATTTAGCTTCATCAAACAGTATCTCTATAAATGTTATTAGATGATTGTTATGGCATGATAGCAGAGCACTGTACTCCTTTATTAACTGAGATACTGTTTAACGCAATACTACAGACATACATGGAAATAAACCCCATTTAACATGCTTCAGAGTAGACATGAGGTCATGTTGCTGGGCTTTATCTAGGGTGATGAATTCCATAGCTGGCCAGTAGAGCCAGCTAATAGGAACCAAACACTCAGTATGACTTTGAAGACCCTGGACAAATCACATGCTCCAATTCTAATACATTTAACACCAGCACTATTGGAGGAAACTCCTAGCACATCATATGGTGTCTATGAAGAGTGCCGCTGTATCAGTACCAGCTGTAGAGAGCTTAGTACCCTGACCCACCTCTGCTTCAGTGCAAGAATCTCCATAGGCTCAGGTTCAAGTAGTTCATAGGCTAGGTTGACATCCTCAGTTTCACGGAGCAGTGCATAGATAGGCTCTATTTGTTCATTAAACCGTGCCACAAGTGTCCGCGCATCCTTTTTGGGCATTGCTGACTCATCTTCCTCCACTTCGGTCTCACAAAAAGTACAGCGAAAAATTCCTGAACAAAAGAGAAGCTGCTTAGAACTGAGAGAGAAATTAACAGCATTTTAAATATGGGTAATTATTGTAAGAAACTAACTTCTAGTTGGATGAATACCCTTCATCAGTAGAGATATACATTTAATGCTGAATCATGAATACAACCTTCCCCCTTAAGGTTATTTAATTTCCTAGGCCAGAGATCAGAAAGATGATGCCTTTCATGTGGCTTGTGCAGTCTATAGGTTTTGTAGGACAAAAAGAATTTTGTGGACTGGATTTAACTTTCAGGTATTATGCCATCCACACTGACCTAAGCAATAGGGTGAAAATAAGCAGATGGTTATAGTTCTATAGATCATGTTTACTTCTGTTCTTTGAGAACCCAGACCACAAACTATTATCTCCTCAAACAATTCCAGCCAATGAACTATGTTGATAGTTCTGGATTTTTACTTCTGCAGAAATTATGTTCAGTTGGTCTTCTGAACTTTTCCCAGTCTAAGAACTTTTCCCAGTCTAACTATTTCAGGAGCTCAATAAAGCATTAGTTAGCTCTCAATTACAAAACACTTAAATCAATGGAATATGATCAGGCTGCTCCCTATTATTTAAACCAAATACAAACAAAATGGCTTGCTGTTTATCTGCTATCCACAATTAGTACTATTTTAATATCTTTTGTGCAGCCTTATTGTAGCATTTCCAGGAAAAAGGAACTGCAGCTGAGTAACTTCAGCTGGAGCATGAAGTCTTTTCTCCAGAAATGTTAGATTGTTCAGAGTAAATCTGAGTGTTCACTTTTTTTTAACTTGCTGCACAAATTTATTTCTTCTTGAATAGTATTATATAAAAACAAATGTGTTCTCAGTGAAGAACATAAGGTGTAGAGGTGGCCCCAGTACTCTGAATTTTTAGTCTTGCAAATAGTAGACATTTTTAATTCTCTCTCTCCTCCCACCCCCGCCCCACACACACAGCCCCAGCAAACTTAAATTATGCCTTTTTAATTAGGTCCTACAACTGATTCTCAACTTCTTTCAACTATATAGTCCCTTTAAGCACTGGATAATTTCCCCTGCTATTCCAACTGTGTACCATTCAAAATCATACACATATAGGTGGAAAAAACTGTTACATGAACAAATGCTAGCAAAATAACTGAAATGTTTCTCATCTGCATGCAAGTACAAAGGACTGTGCTTGAAGGCTCTGTTCAAGATGAAAAAGCAGAATGGGGGAGAAACTAAAGCAAATCTATGTTCAAGGCAATCTAAGAAGCTAATAATCTTCTCTCAAACATAATCATTTTTTATGCTTACAAAGTGCCACATTCTTAATTTAACCATTTTCTTCTGAGCAGACAAAGAGTATTCTCTTCTTCTCTACTGCTAGCGTAACACAAAGGCTGCTCCTACAATTGTCATGTTTTATACACAGGCCAGGGATAGTTCAAGAGATTTGCCTCCCTTTTAGTTCTTGCTTTCTTCTCTTGCCAAACACCTGAGCTCTGGAGGAAGTAATGGCAAACTCATGGTGTGTATGCCAGTGGTTACATTATTATGGCTAAGCAGGGAGGAAAACAAGTACTATGGTGGAAGCTACTGGAATGTCTCCATGTCACACCAGCAGCCCTATTTTTAATGTCTAATTCATCTGCTACCGGACCAGCATGAGAGCTACTTCTCTGGCTCTTGTCTCTGATAACATCTGTTAAGACAAACTGCACGAATTGACCAAATTAATTTGTTTTTCCCACATTCCCTGCTAAGGAACCAAAACATTTGTCTAGCATATCTGCACCTCACCTGTCATTGGATCAAACAACTGATTTGCCTCCAAGTCTGTGAAGGTGCTGCAACAAATGGGACATCTGAAGGAGGCTCGGTTGGTGGAATCTCTTTCATCAGTCTCAATCCTCCTTCTCATGTGGTCTAACTTGTACTTAACCACATTGACCAGAAGACGATAATTGATAAAATAGAAGTTGTGCCGGGTAGTCTTGCCATCTGGTGCTGTCTCCACTCTCATCCTGCATTTGATGAACTTGTCACCCTTTAGAGTGTTGAGAATAGCTCGGAGCTGCTTCCGATCAAACTTGAGCAACTCCAACATGTCCTCCTCTTTCACACATGGATTCCGAATTAGAATGTCAAGGGCCAAAGCATGCTCCGTACCATAGAAACCACGTACCACATACTTGGCAAGACGTTTCAGAGTGGCTGGGACTTCAGTGAGAATATCTGGGTCTGTCATGTCAAGTGTACTGTAAGAAAAATAAAACCTTATCTAATAGTTGTAGATTAGATTGCTGCAACCATGTTCCTTTCCCACGTCCTTCCAGAAAGATGCATCACAGCCACTATCACTTTACAATGGTAACACACACTCTTTGTCTCATAATAGATTCACAATGTTTTAAACACCTAATTAGAACTAAAATCACAGAATCAGTTAAATATAACCATTTAGTATGACCAATGTGAAGTTTTGCTTAAACTTAATGGAAGTTTAAGCTTCCATTAACAGGATGTTCAAAACTTTTAGAATGAGAAAGTTAGGTCCAGTTTATGACCAGCAAAAGTTTTCAATTTTAAAATGGAACAGGCCAAAATATTTGCAGGGTTAATAAAGACAACTTAGCTATCCAAATAAGCAGCTCTGCCTGTATGATTTTTAATACTGTCATAGCAATGACTAGGACCAGTGAGTAATAATACATGTTGTACACAGTATACACACACTTCCAGCTTCCAGTGTACTTCTCCCATATGAAATGAAAGCCTACTGATATTTGGTAAACCTGTACATGACCCAACCTTGGTCTTGCTCAGTTCCCTTCTAAGTGCAAAAACAAATAAAAACCTCTTATGGTACAATCCCATGCAGGTTTCAACAGAAAGAAGTCACACAACTCATAGTCAGATTCCCCAGCAGCTATACTGGGAGTTATAGGATATTTTTCTGTCTCATGCATGCATAGAACTCTGACATTCTCTTTCTAAACAGAATTCTGCAAAAGGCATGTAGAATAATATAGTGTATTCATCTAGAGAGCAGAGAAGAAAAATTTATAACTTAGTGATTCATAACTATTTTGAATATATAAAGGAAAAATGAATGGCAGATAATGTAAATGTCTTCATGCTGAAATACAGCATTCAAATTAGAATGTTCTGCTGGCTGTGTGGGCAGCTGGGCAAGCTTCTTGAGCATACATTCAATGTTATATTACTTCAGTACATGGTTTCTAGTTCAAAATTTTCTTTTTACTAGTCAAATCTTCTTTCCTCTGCTTTTCAAGATTGAAAATATGAGTTTCATCTAGGCTTTGATATTCCCCCTACCATTTCTGATGAGAAACCAGTTAATTTGCTTTCCCACATCCCAAATTGCACGTCTTTTTTCTCGTCTCCATCTCTTTCTCTAGGTGCACTGTTGTTTCCTGCATTCAACTTGATATATGATGCTCTTTAATCTAGTTTCCATCTGTTCCACTCAGAGACCAGGTGGACAATGCACAACTTGTCAAAGGTTATTTAAACTCTGGGGCCCATGGGTAGGAGGGGAGTCCAATTGTCATGCCATGAAACTGGGCAAGCGTGGGTTATATGAAAATTAAACAAAAATGTTTAACCATAGATGTATATGCACTTTGAAATGACATCCTTGTGATGGTGGTGATTAACAAGGGGAACAAACTTGGGAAGAAAAACACTGATACCACCTCAACTCAGCTGAAAATCTTACTATGCTTACTATGTTTGAAGGCATCTCCTACAACAATCAAAGTCATATGGAAGCTTATTAACACACACACACACACATATATTTGAAATGGAAATCATTTTTTTCTCCCCTCCTACTGCTTTCCCCTTCCCTAAATTCCATATGTTAATGATTACCATTTATTGATATACTTCATATTAGCATTTTCCTTTTTCATTTCCCCTTTTGCTTTTTTGTTTGTCTGTTGTTACTGTTGTGTTTCAAATAAAAAGATAAAAAACAAGAATTGTAACATAACCATAAAACAGATCACTGGTTATGCAAGGGTTCTTGTGGCATGTGAAGTGCACCTATCAAAAGTGCTCTTATCATGAAGTTGAAAGATCCTCTTCTGGACAGATCTAGTTGTCATTCTTCTTTGGCTCTTCTATGAAGCATTACTGGATTGATCCTATTTGTACATCAGGCTACACTCCTTCAGCTTTCAATTCATCTTCCTGTTCTAACATTCCTTTGGCAAATTCCTGTTTGCTTGAAAAGCATCTTAGATTCAATGGGGGAACTTGTCAAGATTAACAACATATAATTTCTACCATGCCTTTTGCTATTTTCTTTACCCCTTCCTTGTGTAGCCAATTCAGATGTCAATCTTACCAAGTTATTAATGCACAACAGCTGAAGTTTTCTGGGCAGTTGACAACTATTCAGAAGGGCACCTTACAAAATATATTAGCACAAGCTTTGTTTCAACATTCACTCTTTTTTACTTATAAATAAGTGCTGCGTGGATTAAGTAGATAAAGCAATGATGAGACAGGAAAATATCAGGTAACACCTTGCTATAAGAAGTTATTCTGGTAATTTATTTCTTCTTCAAATTGACTCCCAGAAAATTACAATGAAATCAGTGGGTAATCTAGTTTAGCTTTTGTGAGCACTTTCAATGCTCCAAAGTATGGTTACAGCCACATTTTAAAATTCATATAAAGGAAGATGCAGTTGTACATTCCTCTTGATGTAAATAATAGACAAGTGAAAGGAACTGAACCTTATCAGGCATGTGGTATAGTGGTTAAGCGCATGGGACTGGGACTCAGACGATCTGGGTTCTAGTCCCCGCTCAGCCATGGAGCCAACTGGGTGACTTTGGGCCAGTCACAGACTCTCAGCCCAACCTACCTCACAGGGTTATTGTTCTGGGGATAAGATGGAGGAGAATGATGTAAGCTGCCTTGAGCCCTTTGAAGGAAAAAGGCAGGATATAAATTGAAAAATAAATAAAATAAATCCTTTTCATACCAGAACTAGACCTGGGGGAAAAAAAGAAAATACAGCTTCCTCTATCGCCATACTAAATGTCAGACTCCACGTCCTGGTTTATTTGTGGCAAATATAAACCATTCTGCTCATGGAAACTTTGGCTAGCTCTGGCACATTATAGTCTTTAAAGGAGCGAGGCATGTGCTGTTCCTGTTTCGTAGGAAGAAGCATTTAATCCCATCAAATTGCACTCCAAAATGGTGAAGGCAAGATACTGGGCCACCACTTCAGTGAAAACTGGAGGGCGGCCCTTTAGCTCTGTGAGTCCCCGTTCGCACCCAAAAACAAGCAAATCTGGGAGGATGGAAGCAGAAATTGCCCGGGCTGGTTCCACGATGGTCGAGGATGGTGGAGACCGCAACACTAGCCGAACATATGTTAAGAACCGGCGCGACGAGGACAGAGAGAAGGCTTGAGAGAAAAGGCCAAACTCCTATCCCACCGAGGCAGTTTAACTGACCTACCAAGCGCCCGGGTAACTTCTCTCGCCTCCACCGGCTGGGCAGGTACCTACGAACAAGGGTGCCGCCGTCGCATTTACGTCATTGCTGTGCGACGTCCTGTTCGCTTCTTCCGGCTTCGGGACGCTCACGCTGGTCTGTCCAAGGCCAATAGAGGAGCGGCAGCTGAAGCGAATCGCGTGATCATCAGCCAACAGAAAGAGGGGATTGTATGGGTCGAGCTGTGATTGGTCTCTGCGGGAATGGAAGGGTGAATGACGAGTGCGAGCCGTTGGGCGGCCCAGCGTGAAGGGGAAATGGCTGCGCTGGAAAGGGTGAAAGTGCTGGTTCTGGGCGACTCAGGTGAGTGCGTGCGAGGAGCTCACAGTGAACACTTGCCGCAAAGCAGGAGCGAAGCCTGGCTCATGTCTGCGGCCCAAAGAGACTGTGGGAAAATGTTTCTCTGGGTACCAGTCTGCATGCGAGTAGAAAACTAATTCAGCAAGGAGCCTATCCTACAATGTTTCTCCCTGCTAATGTAGGATGTCTGATTTTCCGTTTTACAAATGTGGGCGAATATGCAAGAAATTGCATCTCCTATTTAAATAGATCTGTCCATTCTAGCTGTTACCTTTTCTTCCTGCTGAATGTGTAAAACAGCCCACTAGGGGAAACAGAGCGACAGATGGGGGCGACTGACTGGGTAAGAGTGCCACACATTTTGTTGCATGCAAATGTGCTTACCTATCATAAATGAATGTAAGTTTAGCTTGCAAGTGACACCCTGCTTAGGTCACCAATTGCTGGAATGGTAACTCTACAACTGAATTGGCTAGTTTGTGTGATATATGTGCTTACATGATAGAGCCCCATCATATTTGTTTACGCTTGTTTAAGGCTTGGACACAGAGCTGCAATCTTGGAGCTTGGAATCTTCACGCTGAATACTCCCTCCCAAATGACAGAGCTAATATTGAAAGAACTGCATGGGCTGCCTCTCTAGGATTTAAACTTGAGTTCCAACCTTCAATTTTCTTTCTGATGATCAAATATTTCATTTGATTCTCCTGGTTATTGGGAAAAGTTTATATTTATAAAGCTTACAAAATTAACATGCTGAACTTTATTAGTTTTGTTTATGAAATGTACATCAGTCATGCTAAATCAGATTTCATTCAGCTAAGGGAATTGGAAAATTTTCAAGTTTGATTTTTTTTTTTACAGAAACCCACATCACTATTTCAGAAACATTTACACGCTAAGTCTCATTTCTGAGCTGAACCATTTGAATTGTTCAGACTGTTCTATTTAATTTGGTTTCTTCTTCCTTAATTTAAACTACGTAGCAAAGTGGAAGTATAGATGTTCTACATAATATAAATGCTTAGCTTGGGATTGTCTTGCAGGTGTGGGGAAATCATCACTTGTTCACCTGTTGTGTCACAATCAGATGTTGGGAAATCCATCCTGGACTGTGGGCTGCTCTGTTGATGTCCGAGTAGGTGCAACTGTAAACTCCTAATGTGTGTCTTTCAAAGGCCATAGAAAATAATTTTTTTTTTTAATTGAAGCTTAGTTGGGAAAGTCTACATGTGATCAGATGTAAAAGTTCAAGAAGAGAGATCAATTGTAGTAGGATAAATGGAGCCATGAATCAGTTTGAACAACATTTCTAACAACTTTTTTTTTAAAGAAAGGACAGAGATCAAATTTAACCCCTTCTTAGATTGACAAAGAGTCTGTACAACTTGTTCCAGTACATCATTGCATTATTGATGGAAATATTTGTATAATCTGACACAGAGAAGCCATTCCATATTTGGAAAGTATAAATGCACATTTATTAATATTCCAAATACCATAGGTTCTATTCCCTCTCTTGCTCAAATATTACCCAGGGAAATTGATTTTTCCTGAAGTAACATTTGGATTTCACCCCCAAAATTCTGATTATTAATCAGCATTCATCATGAGAAAATTACTTAGTTCTTCTCATTGAAAAGAAGGACTATTTCATCCTCACTAGGTATTCACTTGCCATTAATATATTAGCCCAAGGAAGGCAACTACACTTGACAATTAAGTTCCTTCGATGGGGATTTGGACCCCAGTAACTCATGTACTCTTTCATACACATTCAGCTCACTCTGTCTCATAGGAATATGAAAATTGGCTGCTCAAAAGAGGGAGTCGGCAACATGTTCAGTTGGTTTGTGCTGGCAGTTAATTTCCAAGTGCAATCAGAGTGTTTGCTCTTACATATAAAGCCTTTAATGTTCAAGATTGTACACGTCATAGGCCTGCATTCCTTTGCATGAAGCCCATCTTTTAGGTAAAGGACCCACATTTTGATTTTGGGAATGTCATGGATACCTGTCACAAAATGGCAAGATAATTAAAAAACACTTGCCATGAGTTTGCATGATTTTTACATGTAGTCCCATCACCAGATTAAAGTTTACATTAGTATTTATAGACTGCACAGTAAATATAAAGGATCGGGCACTTACCAGCCCCAACATGTAATAATAATATGGATTCTCATGATTTTTACATGGGATGCTAACCAAACTACCATCAAATCAGAAGTAGAGGCAGGGGTGAGGAAACATACCCTGCCTAAAAGCCACCTTTCCCACGAGTTTCCTTGTAGTAGCTGCTCGTTTTTTCCTAAGGTAGAAGGTAAAAGATCTAGCTATATGCAAGTTACTTGTTAATAAGACATAATATTGTCTTATTCTGTTAATTAATACTTCTCATTATTGTCAGATTCATGACTACAAGGAAGGAACTCCTAAAGAGAAGATTTATTATATTGAATTATGGGATGTCGGTGGCTCTGTGGGCAGTGCTAGTAGCATGAAAAGCACCCGTGCCATGTTCTACAACTCTGTTAATGGTAATGTATGCATACTGTAAAATCTATTTTATTATTATTTTATTTCATTTTAAGGAACATTTGTTGATTTGGTTCATGCAGACCATGCTCCAAAAATATTGCTTTGGCTCATTTTTCTCCCAAAGATCATCATCTACTTGATGAAGGAGAAGCTGAAGGAATAGGATGGAAGCTCAAGATTGATAGGCAAATGATCAAGGCTCATCTAATTGGGTTGAATGAGTTTAAATTTCCAGGGCCCAATGGACCATCCCAGTGTCATAAAAGAGCTAGCAAAAGAACTTTCAGAATCATTTCCTATTATATTTGAGAAATTATGGATGACAGGAGAAGTGCCAGATGATTAGAGAAGGACTAGTGCTGTCCCTGTCTTCAAGAAAGAAAAAAAAGAAGAACTTGGGAACTACAGACCAGTCAGTCTGGCATCTGTCCCTGGGAAAATTCTGGAGCAGATTACAAGACAATCAGTCTGCAAATACTTTGAAAGCAATACGGTGATTATGAGAAGCCAACATAGATTCCTCAAGAACATTAGTACTAATCTGATTTCATTTTTCAATTGGGTAGCCTCCCTGATGGACTCCAACCCTATCCTGGCTTCAGTAAAACTTTTGTCAAAGTGCCCCATGATCTCCTGAATAGCAGACTATCTAAAAGTGAGCCAGATGGAACAATGATGTGGTGGATCCACAGTTGGCTACGGAATTGGACTCGGAGTACTCATCGATGGTACCTTCTCAAATTGGGGAGAAGTAATAAGTGAGGTACTGCAGGGTTTAGTCCTGGGCCCCAGTGCTCATCAACATTTTTTATTAATGACTTGGATGAGGAAGTGCAGGGAACACTTATCAGATTTGTAGATGACACAAAACTGAGTGAGATAGCTAATACTCTGAAAAATACAAAGAAAGAACAAGGTGTTTGATAGGTTGGAACACTGGACTGAAAATAACAGAATGAAATCCAATAGGGACAAATGCCAAATTCTACACCTAGGACAACCAAGTGCATCCTTCCAAGATGGGGAATTCTTGTCTCAATAGTATTGCAAGTGAGAAGGATATTGGAATTGTTGTGGATCACAAGTTGAATATGAGTCAACAATGCACTGGGATGCATTAACAGAAGCATCACTTCCAAATCACGTTAAGTACTCATTCCCTTTCATTCCGCACTGGTTGGGCCTCATATGGAGCACTGGGTCAAGTTCTGGGCACCACAGTTGAAGAAGGATGCAGACAAGCTGGAAAGGATTCAGAGAAGGGAAACAGGGATGTCCAGGGACTGGATGCAGAGTCCTATGAAGAGAGATGGAAAGAACTGGGCATATTAAGCCTCAAGAAGAGAAGATTGAGAGAGATATGATAGCACTCTAAGTATTCGAAAGGCTGTCAGAAAGGTGAAGGGCAGGATCTGCCCAGAGGGCAGGTTGTAGAATAACAGGCCCAGGTTACAGGAAGCCAGATTCTGGCTTAGATATCAGGAAAAATTCCTGACTGCTAGAACAGTGCAACAGTGGAACCTATTCCCCGCTCTTCCCGGAGGTTGTGGGCTCTCCTGTACTAGAAGCACTCAAGATGCAACTGGACAGCCATCTAACAAGAAGGGGCCATCATGTCCAGCCCCCTGCTTAGTACAGGACTTCAGGTTTAAACCATTCTTAGGAGAGAAAAAAGTACATTTAAAAGCTTAAAACTGTTATAAACTGCTATAAGAAAGTACCCATGATTTCAACTTCAGTGTTTGTGAGTATGTGTGTGAACACACACACACTTGCTAGCAATATGAGCTAAAGCTGCCTTGGATGTACAAAATTGTGTGGCTCTTTGGGGCCTTGCCTGTGTTCTAACCTGGTATATATTTCAGTCTGATTTTGGTAATCTGAAATCATTTTATTTATAAATACCTCTTTATTTGTCTAGGCATAATTTTAGTACATGACTTGACCAACAAGAAGTCCTCCCAGAACTTGTATCGATGGTCAATGGAAGTTCTTAACAGAGATGTCGCCCCTTCTGGGGTCCTGGTGACAAATGGGTGAGTGTGAAGAGCACTGAGTCAGGTATGACTGTTCTGGTAGCCCTTTTTCCTTCTATTTTCTGTTACACTGAACATGGAGTGGGGGAAAGGATTAGACATTATGTGACTGAAAAGGGGAAAATATGTGTTATTGCTGAAGAGCAGGTCCATCTTCCTTTGTGTCCCTATATTATTAAAGATCAACTCTTCCAATTCTTCTGTGCTAGTAAAGAATTAGCAAAATTGTTTATTAAACTCACTGCTAAGGGTTTAATCATTTTATCCATGCTAAAAGGCTGGGTAAAATTTACAACTTAGTTTCATACATAAATAATAGCAGTGGCCTAGAGGTGTAAGAGCAGAACTGCATGCAGATATAAGGGAAGAGTGAGGCACAGACTATGACTAGCTTTGAGGGCAGGCAGAACTGCTCTTTGCAACTTACCATGCCCATACAACAGCTGGCAAATTATGATCTTGTCTGTAACTTTATTCTGGGGTGCCTTCGAGGTCAAGTACAACTGTGGAGCAACCTTTTTCAAACTGGGTAGTCGATTGTGGGTTCAACGTAAGGGCTTTTGCCAAAATAGAAAAAACTAAATGTGGTTTTTGGATTCCTAAAAGAAGGGATAATATCATTTCTATAAATTTCTCCAAATAAGTGCCATGTAGGATTGATTTGTATGCATTTGTGAACTGAGGAATTCATAATAATACTATAGAACACAAAAACAGACCAAGTAAGAAGGGACTTCCCAAGCCATCTAGTCTGACTCTAGGCTCCACCCAGCTCCACTCATGACATGCCTCCATATACCTGTCCAGCCTGTCCTTGAACACTCTCACCGATGGAGCTTCAGTCACCTCCCATGGAAGCCCATTCCATACCCTTTGGGTTTTAACTATCAGAAAGTACTTCCTGGCATCCAAATTGAACCTTGGTTCCCTGAGCTTTGCTCCACTGGGACATGTCCTGCCCTGCCCTCCTCTGCAGTGAAAAACCCACCTCCATTTGACACCCCCTCACATACCTATATGTCACCCACAGATCCCCTCAGAGTCTCCTCCAGGCTGAAAATACCCAGTTCCTTCAGTCTCTCCTCATACGGCTTTCCCTGCAATCCGGCCACCATCCTGTGGCCCTACGGTGCACCGATTCCAACCTGACTACATCCTTTCTGTAATGTGGAGCCCAGAACTGGACATAATACTCCACTGCCACTTATATAGAGTGGCAGTAATACCTCTCTTGATAAAAACCATGCTTCTGGCTATGCATCCAAGGGTGGTGTTCACCCTCTTGACCACCGTGTCACACTGCTGACTCATGTTTAGCCTGCAGTCAACCAGTAGCCTGAGATCCTTTTCACAAGTGCTGCTTTCCAGCCACTTGTCCCCTAACCTAATGGGTGTACTTATGACACCCATTCCTATGCCCCAAATGCAAGACCTTGCACTTATCCACATTGAACGCCATCCTGTTGTCCCCCCGCCCACTTCTGTCCAGATCCTTCTGGATCCGGAGCACCTGCTACTCAGTTGCGGCCACCGCCCCTATTTTAGTATCGACTGTGAATTTGATCAGACTGGTCACCCCCCCTTCCAGGCCATTGATGAAAAGACTGAACAGGAATGGTCCCAGGAGAGAGCCCTGCGGGATCCCGTTCATTACCAGCCATCATCCTGATGATTCCCTGCTAATAGTTACCTTCTGCTTTCGCTCCGTCAGCCATGCCCTTATCCATTGGACATTGCATTGGTCTATCCCAAAACCTCTCAATTTCTCAACCAGGATATCATGTGGCACTTTGTCAAAGACCTTGCTGAAATCCAGGTAACCCACATCCACCGCATCCCCTCGGAACCTTGTCATAGAATTCCACAAGGTTTGTCTGGCAGGACCTGTTTTTGTAGAAGCCATGTTGCATGGTCACCAACCTCCCTTCCTTGTCTAGGGTTACTAGATCTCTCCCTATTTTGAGCCTGAAGAAGATGCACTTGTCATAAATATTGTTCCCTGTTGTAATGCAGGGAATGTTTGAGGTGTTTTACTTTTGAATGGGTAATCAAATCCTATTGGCTTCCTACCATTAATACCTTATCCTTCCTTGTTAAACCAAGAGAGTGACTGCTCAGAACGGTAAAACCGTTCTGTTAGAGGTATTACAAACTCTCCAGGAGGCAAAACATAATATTCAGACTGCTCTGTTTGAGAATTACTGATTTTGAATTGCTATCCTGATCAGAATGCATGTTCATGCTTTGCATTCTGCAATGGTGTGCGAACAGTGCTTCTCAAAAAAGCAACTGTTAAGTCTCTCCACTTGTCCCATGTTTAAAAAGATGCTGTTGTACGTGTATTTGGAGAGGCCGTGGTTCTGTCCTGTGCATCTTACTTGCACTCTTACATGAGCAGCAAGCACAAATGTCAGGCACAGAATGTTGAAAGAGGGCCAGGCCATTGATGCCTTGGATACAGAGATGATTTCTGGTAAGAAGTCTGTTGTTGTTTCAATCAGCTGGGGTCAGGATCTGCTTGTACATGCTTGTAAATACTGTCTCTGATGGATTTTTGCGATGCCCTGACCTTCACCCCATTCGGCAATGAATAACATTTTCAGGCAGTTGCACAAGCTTTGGTGGGGAGGTCCACTCCCAGTAGCCAATTGCACAAGCGCCAATTGGTATCCACTTTCCCTTTATTCTTTATGTGGGGTCACTTCCAATATTCCCAAGTTCAAATGCTTGCCAGTGTGTCTTGAGTCATAATACTTTTTAGAGGATTTTAAAAAACTGAACTATGTTACCCATGTGTTTCATAATCACATTGCCCAGGAGTCCTCAAACTTTTTGAACAAGGGGCCAGTTGAAAGGTGCCAGTGATGGGCACGGGCCACTAAGGCTGTGCGGGCGGGGGACGATGTGCGTGCGTGGCGAGGCAGGGGCGTGCATGCGCAGAGATCATTTTGCGAGTAAGCCAGCACCTCTGCACACACGTACAACGAATCTAAAACCTCTATGGTGGGCCAGATAAATGGGCATGGCGGGCCGGATCCGGCCCCTAGGCCATAGTTTGAGGACTCATGACATTGCCTATAGATTATATTTTGTATTTTGTTTCTTAGTGCATCTATATGTGTGTGTGTGTATATATAACATACAAAAAGTTATTTTCATTTAGCTTGGTTTAAAATGAACTGCTTTGTATTTTTAATTTATGCATTTTTCAATCTTATGCATTTTTGAAGATTTTCTTGGAAATGGTTGCAGACATCTGAAAGTTGTTAATATCTGGAATAGTCCAAGTTATAGAAAAAAGGCTTGAATATTTTAGTTTCCTTCCTACCCTGTGCAGCTTGACTCTCTCAGATACAAAGGCTAACACATTTATTATTGTATGGAGTGGGTTGCTGTGTCATGCAAACCTGTACAACTTACTGCAGGATAGAGTGTTCCAAGCTGCCCTAACAATCCAAGTTTTATTTTAGGGGTTGTTGTGCCCACAATGGCTTGTCATGTTGTCCAGCTAATCCTATCACATGTTCAGGGAAACAGCAAGCAAGCCAAGCTAGCGGCAAATGTATCTTGACATTCTTGCAAGGTCAGTCAGACTCCCTCCAATGGTCATCAAGTGTCCAAACAGCTGCTGCTACAGATTTTTTTCCTTTCTACCTTCCGCCCGCTCCCCCAGAGATCACTTTTAGCGATCTCCCAAGTGATGGCTCTTTCAAAATGCTCAAGTGGAATACTAAAGCAGCTGCTTTTGCTTTGCCTTCCCACTGCTTTTTTAAAATAACGCCTGAGGTTTGTACAAATGTTTTAATATTCTCGATGGATTTTTGGTGTACAACTCTGACTATCCCGAATGCACAGTTCTGTCTTGTTAATGTCCTAAATGGTGTCTTCTGTCAAAGTAGATGCAAAATATACCTACAAATAAGCTATTTCATTGCCTTGCTTCTTATCTGACAACTGTCAAATGGCAAGTTGTTAAGGGAGAAGTGAAGCCACGGGGGCATCTTTGCTGGTGAAAGGGGTGTATGCAAATTGTCTCCTTCCTGGCAAATTCCTTTAGGTTTTCTGTCTGTTGGGATCTGCTCTCAGATCCTCCACCTTTTCTGCCCTTCTAAAGACTCTGGGTGCTCAGGAATGTGGAAAAATGCAAGTCATGCAATTTATGGGAGTGCAAAGCTTCAAAAATTATGAGAACCCGTATTTCCTTTTAAAACTGTTTTGACATAGCCAATTGAGTGGATGCAAATATAAGTTCATTTCAGACTGCACTGTTCAAGAAGAGAAAGTTGAAAGGGGAGGGAATTGTACATGTGGGTACAACATCAACTGACAAAAGATTATGTACTGCAACAGTGAAAGAAACTCCAGCTGGGCCTAACACTAGTCTCCCAAAAAATGTAGGAAAGAAGCCAGGGAATAATTCATGTGACCTTAGATGTCTATACACCGATGCCCAAAGTATGGGAAACAAACAACATGAACTCACAATTGAAACTTGGTGGGACAATTTCCATGACTGGAATCCAAAAATTGCATGAAAAAAGAATAGAAGTAACAAAAGGAGGCAGAGGTACACTTTATGTTAAAGACACATATTTCTGCAAAGAAATACAGGAAGAAGACACCAGTAATCCCACTGAGTATTTCTGGATTGAAAAATGGAAAAAGAAATAAATGGAGCATAGTAGTTAGAGTCTATTATTGTCCACCTAACAAAGGTGAGGATGAAACTTTCAGAAAACAAATTGCCAGTATTTCATGGAGGCAGGATGTTGCCTTTTATGGGGGACTTTATGGGGGACAAGGAAAAAGAGGAGTCAACCACAGAAGAAGCCTGTGTGGCTTCACAAAAAGCTAAGAGAGATTCTGAAAACTTTTGTATATAAATGTATAAGAGTTGGAAGGAAGGTCAGGCTGCAAAGGAGGAATATAAGCAGGTACCAAAGAACTGCAGGGGTGACTTTAGGAAGGCTAAAGCAGTGGAAGAACTGAGACTAGCTAGGGGAGCTAAAACAACAAAAAGCCACCTTCAAATGCATCCAAAACAAAAGACATGAAAGAGAAGGGAGTTCAACTACTTACCGTGTACAGAATAATGATAAAAGATGACAAAGAAAAGACAGAAATGCTCAAGTGCTGCTTTGCCTCAGTCTTCTCTCAGAAGAACAACTACAACTCCTCCGACAAAGGTGTGGTACAAGCTAAAGGGCAGGATGGCAGCCCAACATTGACAGGCAAATGGTCAAGGATCTTCTAATTTGGTTAAATGAGTTGAAATCTTCAGGGCCTGATGAACTCCATCCCAGAGTCATAAAGGAACTAGTGGAAGAACTCTCAGAACCACTATCTATCATCTTTGAGAATTCATGGAAGACAGGAGAAGACAGTGCCAGATGACTTGAGAAAGGGACAATTAGGATTAGCCTATCTATACAAAAGGGGGAAAAAGATGAACCTGGGAACTATAGAGGCTGACATCAACCCTGGAAAAATTCTAGAGCAAATTTTAAAACAATCTACAAACACTTTGAAGATAATGCAGTAATTATTAGAAGCCAACATGGATATCTCAAGAACAAATCCTGCCAGACTTCTTAAATCTCATTTTTGATTAGGTAACCTCCCAAATGAACCATGGGAAAGCTGTGGACATAATATACCTTGACCTTAGCAAAGCCTTCAACAGAAGTGCCCCATGACATCCTGATTACCAAACTAACAAAAAGTGGGCTTGATAATGCAACCATTAGGTAGATTCCTAATTGGCTGCAAAATTGGACTCAAAGGGTGCTCAACAATGGTATCTTCTCAAACTGGGGAGAGGTTACAAGTGGGTGCCGCAGGGTTCCATCCTGGGACTGGTACGCATCAGTATTTTGTATTAATGATTTAGAAGAGGAAGTGCAAAGAATGCTGATTACATTTGCAGATGACACAAAGCTGGGTGGACTAGCAAATACCCCTGAAGACAGAGATAAGATCCAGGGTGATCTCAATAGGTTAGAATGCTGGATAGAGAACATCAGAATGAAATTCAGTAGGGACAAATGCCAGTTCCTCTACTTGGAAACCAAACGTACTGCTACAGGATGGGGAACATTTGGCTCAACAGTACTGCAAATGAGAAGAATCTTGGGCTTGTTGTAGATCACAAGCTAAATATGAGCCAGCAATGTGATGCAGCTGCAAAAAGGGCAAATGCTATTTTGGTTTGCAGTTATCTTGTGGAGAGAGGGCAAAATGGGTCCTGCCATGAAATCCCAGCAGGAGGACTGAGGGGGAAAGAGTGGGGGAAATAATTTACAATGAGTCACATTCATCTGTTGGACCCACCATGGGTTGTATCATGAACAGTCCACATCATGCAGCTTATTCACAGGGAGTGTTTTCACATCATGTGAACTCATCCACTGTCAGGTTGGTTAGAACAAAATCACTGAACTTCGTAGTTGAGTATCCATTAAGAGTAAAAGTGTATCCTCTCTGAAGGATCTCCTTTATAATTCTTACTATATCTTCTATACTGTCAGCTTGATTTTCTTCTCAGGTGTTTGTCTGTTTTTCCTTAAACTTCCTGAATACCTTCCATTACATTCAAGTGTGTACACTTCAGTGCATTATTTCCAAATGCTTTCCTCCAGTAAATGTTGATGTCATCTGAAGGAAATCTTGTTTGCTGATACATATGTCCTCTTTTTGCTGTATAGGGACTACGACCGTGAGCAGTTTGCTGATAACCAGATTCCACTGCTTGTTATAGGGACCAAACTGGACCAGATTCCAGAGGTGAAGCGCAATGATGTCTTGAGGAGAACTGCTTTCCTTGCTGAAGATTTTGGTGCAGAAGAAATCAATCTGGTTTGTATTTGTACCTTATCTAGGGTGTGGAATGGGCTTCCATGGGAGGTGGTTGAGGCCCCATCGGTGAGTTTGTTCAAGGATAGGCTGGACATACTCATGGTGGGCATGTCGTGAGCGGAGCCGGCTGGAGCCGGGGGTCAGACTAGATGGCCCAGGAGACCCTTTCTGACTCACTCTGTTTTTATGTTTGGCAACATTTTTCACCAGCACACTGGGGAAAGATGTTTTTCTCCTGTTGAATAGGAATACCTAGAGACCAGAAGATGTGTCCGCTGTGAAGCATATAGTCTGATCCCATTGTGATTAGGCATGCCTGAAGTCAGTAATATACATGTGGTGTGAGTGCATAGAATGAAGAACCTGCCTATTGCAAAAGAGGGGACCAGTGTAATTATGAAGAGATGCTGAATGGGAATTGGAATGTGTGAGGGAAATAGGATTGGGGGGGGGGTTGTGTGTGGGGGGACCCTGTTCTGTAGTTAAATATAAAAAAACTTGCTAGGGAATTGGTGCAATGTTTAAATTGTTTTTTAAATGTACCCAGAACTGAGAGGAAGTAATTCCACAAAGTGGTGGTCTTAATTCTGCTCTAGAAGGGGCAGCGCTGGTTACTAATTCGGTAGAATGGAAAAGGCATTCTTTATTTGCCCTGGAACACATTTCATATGTATTTGAGTGTTAACATGCCTGGACAAAATTGGTTAAGCCTTGTTTTTCCTACAGGGTATTAATTCCCAATGTAGAAATACTAATTTTGTGCGACACGGACCTGACATTCAGCTATTGGAGCTATTCCTTCATGTGAATCCAGGTTTATGTCTTGTACTTCTGAACTGCTTTGCTTCTAGTGATTTCAGTGAGAGAAAATTTATTTTTCATCTTTTAGGACTGCACCAGTCCTCGATACCTGGCGGCAGGCTCTTCCAACGCTGTCAAGCTCAGTAGATTCTTTGATAAGGTGAGTCCTTCATTTATCTTTTGCTTTCGATTCTTTACAGCAACGGTTCTTTCATTCTTATTTTGAGAGACAGTGTGGTGCCTTGCTTAAGAATGCAGCAATACTCTCCTTGGAAATTATAACACTTGGTCAGAGAGAGCCCAGCACAGAACTGATGTGTTGGTGGAACAGAAGGCAACAAGCAGCACCTCCAGCAACTTGCACATTCAACCTAAAGCCACTAATGACTGGTCCCTGTGGATGAGAGACATTACCTAATATTGAAAAGCAAACAAATCCAACCCTGCAGAGAGTCAGTGTAGCGTATTGGTTAAGAGTGCAGGTCCGCTCTTGGGAGATCTGGGTCCTAGTCCTCACGCAGCCATGGAGTTTACTGGGTGACTTTGGGCCAGTCACAGACTCTCAGCCCAACCTGCCCCACAGGAATAAGATTGAGAGGAGGAGAATTATGTAAGCTGCATTGACTTTCTTAAAAGGAAAAAAGGTTGAAATATAAATATACTAAGTAAGTATTTTTATTCTTCCCTTACATTTATATCCCACCTTTCTTCCTCTTGCAAAGAAACCCAGGCAGCTTACAAAGTTCTCCTCCTCTCCATTTTATTCTTGCAACAATCCAGTGAGCTAGGTCAGGCTGGGTCAGTTACTGATTCAAAGTTACTGGCTGAGTAGGGATCTCCCAAGTCCCAATCCAGCAATTTTGGCCACTACACCACTGAAACCAGTGGGTTTTAGTCCACTTTCAGATAGGTCTCGGTGCTTCAGGCTATTCAGTGCCTCTTTGTTGAACTCTCCTGTGCCATGTCCCACTATGCACTCTGTATAGTCAGCTGTGGCCCTGGGAATGGGTTAGAGAGCAAGGCTCATCTTTTTAATAATATATTTTTGAAAACCAGAATAAAGAGAAGTAGGATAAGATGAGGAAGTCATTATACAAAAAATTATATAAAAGGGACAGGATGAAAGAAACTGGCAGTTGGGTATGACAGAAGTTAGGAGATGAATAGGAATACTTTGAGTGACATGAGGGGATGAGGGAAGAAGGAAGACAATATAAGTGTGCTGTACTTAGATCTTTTGAGCCTGATAGAGGGTGGCTGATTAATGCTACCTCTGGAACCAATGGGAAAGCAGAACTGCTGCAAGGAAATAGCTGTGCCAAAGAATTTAGCACTTTTCAAATCATGATTAGGTATTGATAAAATTATATTGTATTTTATTAATTGCAGCCAGAGTGGGTCATCAGTTTATTTATGCTGTTAGCCGTCCAGAGACATTAGTAATTGGATGGCATACAAATTTTATTTATAAATCAATCAATCAGTATATAATTGCCAGTGTATAATAGCATGAGCAACAATGGAAATTCAGTCTGTGCAAACGTGACAACGTAAGGGGGCTTGGCGGAGGCATCCTGTAGAGGAATGGAGAAGTTCATGATCAGGCAGAGAGCAATTCAGGCATCTGGGAAGGTAATAAATAGGCAGGATGGTAAGAGTTGGAAACGAAGTACTGTTCAAGCAGAGCTAGGAAATAATACAGGCATGAGGACAGAGGAGGGAACACACAGAAGTGCTTTGCTCTGCAAAGACTAAAGACAGACAGGAGGAAGTTATCACAGACTAATTCTGCTTCAGCCAGCTTTTGAGTTTTTAATTAAAACTCTGAGAATTTTCCAGCTGTGTGCCTATATGACACTGGTATGCAGAAAACAGGAACACACAGTGCTGTTTAACTGCTGTGCTGGCAGCATCTTGCTGCCTAGTCCTCCAGATAGGAGGAAATGTAGACATCAATGCATCTTCAAACCTAGGTCTACTGCCATTAAGTGCTTCCTGGTGTGTTCCTGTATGTATGCAGAAGTGGCTCTCAGTATTACTTATATATTAATTTTAGCCTGTAAAAATTGCCTTCATATACTACACCTGAGAATAAGATTTGACACTTCTTCTTCCACTTTAGTTTAACCACAGTTTAGTATGTCATCTGAACCTTAACCTGTGGTTAATCTTATTCATGCTTAGTTGAAACAGGCCAGCTTCAACAAACTCTACTTAAAATTAAACATGGATTGCTCAGGTTCAGACCTCCAAACAAGCTTCAGTTCATCTGAAAGAAAAGTGAAGCTTCCAAACTTCTCCTACTGCAAGAAGGGAGGGAGCATGTGAGCTGGAGGCTCACCCGAGCTTGCGCTTCTGAGCTAGTTCAAATGAGGCTATTGCTAAAATCTAAGCAGACAACAGAATGCTCTTACGCTATTACTGGATATGTAAGAGAGTGATTACTTGGTTGGTAGAAAAACTAAAATTATTAATCCAGGTTCTAAACCAGAGGTGAGAGACTTACGGGACTCATGATGTTTTAACCCACAATTGCCATCATCCCTTACCATTGACTCTGCTGGATAGGGTTGTTGGGTGTAGAACAAAATACCTTCTGGGATGAAAGTTGCTCATCCCTGTTGTGTGTGTGTTTTTACTGAATATAGAGTTAGAGTAGCAAGTTGGGCATGCCAAATATAACCTATGGGTGGGGGGAATCAGTGCTCTTGACACCATGGTTTTTCCTTATTAATTTTGAAAGCAAAACAACTATAATAAACAGAGCATGCTGAAATAGACAACATTGTCAAGGGAATTCAGTACAGATCCAACCAGTACAAATCAGAATCTATCCATCACCACTCCATAAAAATGTAATACAAGGAAAAACATCCTTAATCTATACAACAACAGATCCTTCAATCACTTCAGATCCTCCGCAGCTTTCCCTCTCTTTTTTAAACACCTCAGATCCACTTATGCTGCACATTCCTCTAACCATCTTCTAAACCAGGGGCCTCAAACTCAACTTACCTGGGGGCCGCTGGAAGTAGAGTCTGGGTGAGGCTGGGCCGCATCAAGTATCCCACCACCGTGGGGGTGGTGGGCCGCTCATCCCGCGTGGCTCCCGGAGGCGCTTTGAAGGCCGCAGGGCCCCTCCTCCGTGCCCCACCCATCCCGGCACGCAGCTTAGAGAGAACATTGCGCTCAGGGTGACGACTCCCGCAGGTGCGTGTGAGAAAAACGCGTGGGCCGCACTATCACTAAACTTTGATATCAAGTGGGGGCCACAAAATATCATCCCACGGGCTGTGAGTTTGAGACCTAAACAGAGAAGTCCACCAGTCCTTTTCTCCATTCTTCAGTTGCTGGAGGCACCAGTGATCTCCATCCAGAACCAGCTGCAGTCCTAACTCTGACATATTCCCTGAAAGGCTCTGACACAATGTGTTTAATACTCATGAAAAACTGCTTTGATTCTCTTAAAAGATAAAAAAATGCAGTAATGTTAATTGATGATATCATTGTTCTATCTCTAAAATGCAATCTAAGGAGCTCAGACGACTATCTCTTTTCGGATCTGTCATCAGCTTTCCAGCATCCAGTTCAGGTTTCATTCTCACATTAATTCATCTCTTCTTTTCTCTGCTCCTCCACACTTCCACCTCACATGTTTCTTCATACTTAGAAGTAAACTACAATTTGACAGTACAGTTTAAAGCTGAAGAGTTAGGGGAGGAGAGTCAAGGAAGGAAGGAGGAAAATATAAAAAAGAGAGAAAGAAATGAAATTGGATAATACTAGTCAGCCTTCTATCAATATTAGAATTATTAGTCCTATTCTGTCCCATTCTATCTCTGTTAGGGATGCAGGTGGTGCAGTGGTTTAAACTGCTGTGCTGGTCGATTGAAAGGTCGCCAGTTTGAATCTGCCCAACGGGATGAGTTCCCATTACTCTGTCCCAGCTCCTGTCAACCTTGCAGTTCGAAAGCATATAAATGCAAGTAGATAAATAGGTACCACTTCGGTGGGAAGGTAACAGCATTCTGTGCACCTTGGTGTTTAGTCATCCCGGCCACATGACCATGGAGACTGTCTGCAGACAAATGCTGGAAAGGGAGATGAGCATCGCCCCCTAGAGTCAGACATGACTGGACTTAATGTCAAGGGGAAACCAATTGAGCAATCAGCAACTCCCTTAAAAATGGCAACAACGCAGGAGAGAACTGTCTCTTCCATTGCAGTGAGCTTCAGCCAAGGTCAATTTATAATATCCAGGATTCTTGAATAAAAATATCAGACAATTTACGTACAGCTGAAAAATGGACACCATGGTGATGGTCAGTGCAGAGGTAGAGGCTCCAGACCAGATACTTCATAGCTGCCAATCCTAGCATTTTAATATTTTGCTTGTCAAATTCCAGCCACCCTAGGAAATGGAGCCATAAGGAATCGCAGTTACTTCAAATAACTGGGTCGGGACAAAATCTACTCTGGTATGTTACTGATTAAAAATCCCTTATAGAGTATTGAAAAGTCAGTGGCTTCTAAGCAAGATGAGAACCAACTCTTGTTTCTGAAACAATTAAGTTTACTCTTCAGATGATAACCTTTAGCCTAAGAAGCTAGTGCATTGTCAACAAGTCCCTGTATAAATGGTTTGAGGCTACTGCATGCAGCAGTAATTCTGCGTATATCATTAACATGCCCTTCCTTTTTATTTTGTTTCAGGTCATTGAAAAGAGATACTTTTTACGAGATGGTAACCAGGTAGGTGTGCATTCTCTTTTAATTTCTTGGACGAAGTTTATTGATCTTACATTTTAAACATTACGGATGAAGAAAACCTCCTCTACTTAGATGCCACTGCAGTGTGCTAATAAAAGTGACCAGCTCACCACTTGATGGGATTGAATGAGAAGGTGGCTGGGGGGTGGGGGTTGAGCTGCCAAGTCTCATGGCTATATTGTTTGTCTCACTTCCTTGATTGTTCGTTTTCATATTTTACATTTCACATTTCTCTGCCATATGTTTTAAAAATATGAACTATTTATGGTTATCTGGAGTAGCTTTTCAAACAATTAACTTGGAAACACTTGTATTTGAGCTATCCTGAAGTCTCACCAGCCTCCTTCCCTCCCCTTCCATGGCACCTTGGCTAGATAAGTTAAAAAGCCTGTCCAGCATAAAATGCAGGGCGGAAGAATGGGGCACTGACAACTGCCTCTTTCATTCCTTCTGCTCTGCGAAGGGTGATTGTAAGCCTCCAACTTCCGGGACACAGCCTCTTAGGACTGCTTCCTTGGTATCCTTCTGGGATTGAGGCCCAGGCGTTGGAACCACCTCTACCCCTTTTCCCTCCATCTATGCTATGCGGGCCTCATTGACAAAGTGGGATAATTTTCCCGCTTTAATGGAGGTTAAAACAGAATGGTAAATTCCTTGTTTAAAGTGGTGGTGTTGTTAGTGATGGGTCTTTCTTTCAATGTTTGTAATAAGTGTTTGTGTATTTAATGCCTTAAGTAATGCTTTACTGTTTACAGTGATTTATTTTCTAGAGTAATATGTTTTAAAAAATTAAAAATGAATGAACCAGAAGAGGAAATTACTGGTATCTTCTCCATGCCATTCCCCTATTCCATGCTCTGCAGGCCACACATTGAAAATAGAGGATTATTTTTTCCCTCCAAGTCAGAAATTATCTGGCACTGCCTCTATAGTGTTCAAAAAGGATCTTGTGCAGTAAATGAGTTGGAAATCCCATCTTAGACCATTCTAATCTGAAGTTGGCATTTGTGCTTGCATTTAATTCCACATCTGATGACCTCATATATTGATGGATAGAAATAGAAGTCTGAAGAAAAAAAATAGAGTTGTGGGAGAGAATAGGAGGAAGATTTTGCATTTATTATCAAAGGAGGCAAACTGCTGTGTCTTTTGTACATTCATTCTATAAAGTGAGCAACTTGAAATTCCGCTGTTAAATCACAAAAACTTCATCTAGAGACACTGCTGGAGTAGAATTAAGCAAAATTGGCTTACTTACATTAGTATCTGATATGCTTGTGTCTTGAATATTAGAAAGGATTAGTCTGTGTGCCTCAGCTTTTGGCCACAGCTGTATAATATCACTGAGGGGCTTCTCAGAGTGAACAAGAGTTAGGTGATTGTTTCTAAAGTGGAAATGCTAAGGTTCATTTGCTATGCAAAGAAGTTCCCCTAACTTTCAGATACTGAATTCTGGATAACTGGGTCACATGTTCTGGGACTGATCCTTGTAATGAAAGTAGCTACCACACTGAAAGAGAAATTGGTGGCCAGGGCAACTAATGACCGTGTTCATATGACACAACCACCCACCATAGGCAGCCAGCTTTTATGTTGTCCAACTCCAGAACATTTCCATGGGGTGCCACCTTTAGGAAATTGAGAGGATCACAAAGATGAGGAGATACTGTTCCCCCCGCTTTTGGTGTGCATATTTCTTTGCCTCCACCTCCATTTTGGTACTTCTGAATTGTACTGCCAAGTTCCTTTCTCTTGCTGTTATTTCTCCTTTGGTCCTTCACGGCTGTGTGTAAATTATTCTGTTTGTAACCTAATCTTGTCAGTTTCCTGGGGTGTAACCCATTCCCCTTCCTGCTCCTCTCACAGTTGAAATGCTCAAGAAAATTGACCAGGAAAGACTGCACACATGGACAGCCATCAATGCACAATTGTGAAAGACTGACCAAAAAAAAAAAAAAAATCCAGGGAACAAAAAGGGATAGTAGCTAGAACAATCGACAATTGTTTTCTCATTTCTCAGAAATGCACAACCAGTCATCAGCATTGGGAGGGGGAGACAAGATAGGTTTCGTAGTTAGTAACAATTCTAATGTAGAGATTTTTGTCTGTTGACAGATTCCTAGCTTCTCAGAAAAAAAAAGAATTGGAAGTGGCTTTGTAAGGAATCTTCACTACGACTGATCCATTACTTTACATCCAGAGACTGTGGGAAATGCTTTTACTGCAACATTCCTGTTGTACTTCTGCTAAGCAAAATTGGGTTCTTCAGCACAGATATGGACAAAAATCCTCAAATACAAGTTCTTGTGCATAGAAGTACTTTTCGCTCCGAAAAGAATCTGAGATCTTCTGGACATAGTGCAGTAAATTCTCTGTGTGTCAAGCATCACTGTAGGATGTGATATTTCACAACTTCAGTTGTGTATGCTTCCTGAAAGATTTATGAATCCATACTGCTCTCCAGGATAGAGCAGAGCACTAAATATAATTCAGGTATTGAAGATTTACAAACATTTACTAAGCATTAAGATGCTGCTGATGAAATTATTGGTAAAGAACCTCTGCTTAGAAATGCTTCTGAGCAATAAAGCATTACTCAAAGACAAGAGAAATCAGAGAAGATTAACAAAAAAGGTTGAAACAATGGTATTGCTTAGTACTTTTAAAAATAAAAATGTATGGAGATTTAATATTAGCTTTAGTTGAGTTGTGCGAAAACAAGTTTTGCTGCTATTTTACTCCCAATTCTGCTGCTTTATAATGATACCTTTTGAGCGAATATCCTGGAACTTGGCCTCCATGATACGTAATGAGGTTTACAACTGAGCAAAATTCAAACCACTCCAACAAATTGCCACAGATACAGCATGTTAAAAAGTTCTGATAATTGACACATCTGTCTTTTTAATTTCGTGTTTCAACTCACCATTTTTGTGAAAAGTGCATATATTTTCAGGAAGGCTTATCTGAGAGGTTTGCTTTGTTGTTAAGATATTAGCAACTTCTGGCAAGGTCATGCTTGGTTTCTGTTTTTAGAGGGCTTCTTTGTGCAGTTAGTTATGGAATAAGTGAATATGGAATAAGTTAGTTATGGAATAAGTGAAATTGCATGTTACTACACAGGTTGGGATGCTTGTTTAGGGGATGGGATTTCAATCCTTTGTCAATTACTAGACTGCCACTCTGGATCAGACCTCCCGGGTGCCTCCAAATTTATGCTGCCAAAAAGACATTGGGTTGTAATGTAATTGCAGGCATAGGACAAAGTGTTAATACCACCATTCCAGGATCTGGAGTCATAAGAGCTCCTATGAGCTTATATTTGAATACAGAGGGAGAACCCTACCTACATCCTTAAAGTATCATGCAATTTACCCTTGAGATGATGTTGGGAGGTATGAGGATGGGATGAAGGGGAAGGGGAAGGCTCAGGACTTCACACAAAAGCCGCAGTGTGAGAGCCCTATTCCTTCAACTTGTTTTCTTCGATGCAGAATCAACATGCAATTCTCATTTCTCATACGAGGGAGATATTCACATATTATAATAAATTTGTGTTTGCACATGTATTTATGTTTATTCAGACAGTTCTGAGAGTCCAGCCCAATTCAGTAATGTTCACTACGTGTAGGCACTACACATGAAGAAAGAAAGCCAAGATGAGTTTGTTAGCTCTACTGCCTCCCTCATTTTTCCCATAATTTGCAAGTGGCAAATGACAGTCTGTGGATTTATTGTCTGTCTGTGAATATTCCCCCTAAATGTTAGTATTATGATTCTTGAAGTCATGATTACGATTGCTTATATATTTTAATCCATTTATCATATAGATAAATTTACAAGAAATACAATGGGGAGAGGGAAGGGATTACCAACACTGTACTTATAAATCTTCATTTCAAAATCAGACAAATTCAATTATTTTAAAAACCTGCTGGTTTAAGACCAGAGTTAAGGCTTCCTCATACTGGCTCCAGCTCCACAAAGCCCATAAATTGGAAATTAGGGGCTTAGCTGGTGTGAGGGGGGGATGTACCCACATTCTGGTTCCTGACTCCTAGCTGAGCAGATCAGAAGAAGCTGCCCCAGCTGATATAGGGACTCTGAGATACAAGCAGCCAGGTTCCCAGGGAGCAAGCTGACAGGGAGAGCAAAGAGAAGTTTGGAAGCAGTGGAGAACTGGAATGTAAACACGGAAGGGTATCACCTGTTTAGAAAGGACAGGAAGGGAAAGAGGGGTGGGGGTGTAGCTTTATATGTCAGGGAAGGGATGGGATGCAATGTGGCGCAGTTGGGGATCTGGTAGAGGGATTCTGGGTGAAACTAGGGGGTTTTGAGAAGGAGAGGGACTCTTTCAATAAGGAGGATGTCGACGGATTGTGTTCTGTGCCAAGTGAAGCGTTGAACTGGCAGGCCACATTGACAGGCATGAAAGCCAAATCCTCCTCACTCAAAGAGCTTGGAAGCAACTGGGTTTACCAGTCGGCACACCTCTGCCCCCTGTACCATAAAGCACCAATTTGAGCGTGGAGCTGAACCATGAGACAACACAGGGGTGCTCGCCTGAACTGAGGGGGAAGCTTGCATTTTCCATTTAACTTCAGTGTAAGCAGCACTGCTCTGATGATCACTTTACACCATACCCGATTAAGAGTGCTCAGAACAACGTGGTAATAAAGACAATGCTTTTGCCATTGTGTCCCTTCCTGGAATTCAGAGAGTTCAGTTGAATTCATGGGGAAAACACATTCCATTCAAACATGTTCTTCATGGCTGTACTCCGCGGAAGACCTTTGCTGCTCCCTCAGTTCGGGATGCTCTTAATGCAGAAGAAAATGTGTCTCTGTTCTAAACAAATCAGCTATTAACTCTGAGAGCGATGGAGACCTTACATAGCGGCTGGACAGCCGTCACATCCAGGTTTGTCTCACCACGAAGCTCAGTTGGCACATTCTCTCATAGACAGACCTCTCTTTCTAGGTAAACCATGGGCAAAAGGATCCTCTGGAACATTAAAACATTAAAAACAAATCAGCCCTGAAATAATTAATGGTGTTTGGGAAAGGCATGTTTTTAAACATTGCCTTAAGAGGCAAAATAAAAGTTCCCTTACAAGATTTCTTTAGAGAGGGAACAGAAAAAATGAGGGCACTTGCTCACCAAATTCTTAAGATGGTGCCAGGTGCATGTTTTTTTTTCGGTGCTGTATGTAGTACTTTCATGGTTGCAAATGGTTGTTCTTGTTAACGCTGCATTGCCATCTTCACAGCCCTTGTGCGAGGGCTAAGCTTACATCTTCATTTTGGAGGAGTTTTGTCCCCACCTACTCCATAGCCTTGGTGAGATATTTGTCTCAGCCTTTATCCTGCTGATTCCTCCCATTTCCTTTTTTTAAAAAATAAGTTTATTTGAAAAATTATAATCCTAAAAAAAACAAAAAGAAAACTACAAACAACATCCATCATCAAAAACATCAAGCCCACTGGGTCAGCCCCCACACCCTTCTTTTCCATTTATGATAACTTAAAAAACATACTTAAATCTATGCGAAGTCCCGTTTCTCTAGCCAATAATAGTCCCAAGTTTGATAGAAGTCAGTATCTTCCTTCTCCTTCAATGATAAAGTCAATCTATCCATTTCTGCACAGTCCAGGATCTTTTTTAGAATCAGTTCATTGGTGGGTAGTTCTTCACTTTCCCAGTGTTGAGCGAATGCAATCCTCGCCGCAGTGATTACATGTAAAATCAAATACATTTCTTGTTTACTAATGTCCTCTGGTGTAATGCCTAATAAAAAAACTTCAGGTTTAAAAGCTTTGTAACATTTCCTCAAGCCATTTATGTATTTTAATCCAATACTTTTTCACATTATCATAAGTCCACCACATATGATAAAAAGTACCCAATTTATGTTTACATTTCCAACATCCATTTGGCATATTTGGAAACATCTTAGCTAATCTATTTGGTGACAGATACCATCTATAAAACATTTTATACAAGTTTTCTTTATACAAAGTTGCTAATGTTACCTTGATATTTCTCTCCCACAGCTTTTGCCACTTTTCTAATTCAAGATTATATCCAAAATTTTGTGCCCATGTTATCATAGTTTCCTTAACCTGTTCGTCTTCCATTTTCCTATCAAGTAAGAAGTCATATAATCTTTTAATCATTTTCTCATCTGATTTAAGCATCACTTGATCAAATGCTGTTGAGTCCTTATAAAAACCCCATGCTTTACAATCTTTAGCATATCTCGATTGTATCTGCACCTTATGCCACCAGGAGATATCAGCTCCCTGTTCTTGTCTGATTCCTCCCATTTCCAGTAGATGGTGATAGAGCATTGCAAGAATTTCATTTTTGTGGATGGACGAAATGCCAATTGCATACCTGTAACTGTAGTTCTTCAAGTAGCCATCTGTGCATTAACACACATGGGTGCTGCACCTGTGCAGTGCCTCCTTCAGGTAGATTTCTCTAGCTTAGCTGAGAACTTTCCGTGGAGCCCTCCCTCCCTCCCTGTAAATAAGGGTGGGTTCCCGCCATTTTGACAGTTCCTTGAGACCGGCATTTGCATCCAGTGTAGTTACATGTATGGAAAAAATCTAAGGAAATGGTACACAGGTCATGTCTTAAACCACTAACACCAATGTGGGGCTGATGGATGGGTTGTATGAATTCACAGATGACCACTCGAATAGCTACAGTTACAGGTATCTGCATTTCTTCAACATGGTCTCTGTGCATCACACAGATGGGTGACTAGCAAGGTGGAAGGTGATTATGGAGGTGGGAGGTGTTGCTAAGTGTATAATATTGGAGTAGCCTTTCAATCATTGAATATGAGAACATGTATTATATACAACAAAGTATATTAAGGTCAACGTGAACAGATCGAACTGGTATGTACATTATGCGTTTATACCTGAGCTAAACAGATGCAATCCACTATGATTTGAGTCCATAGACCTGCAAGGAATGGTGGGAGATTTAATAGATGTCGCAGTGATTGCAGTATGGAGGAGAGTTTTGCCCTTCCATAGGAGCAGTCCTTCCTCGCTTTAATGTCCAATTTGTAGATTTTAATAAATTTGACAGCATCAATCAAGTCACCGCTTTGCATAGTTCTTCAGTCGGGAGTCCCGCATGGAGCACAGTGGAAGCCGATGTAGCCCTTGCTGTTCTAATGGCACAGTGTTCTGTGTCCTCCCTCCAAAGGAGCTAGGCTTCCAGAGAGGAAGAACACCACAGGATAGTCCTCACTAGAAAATGAGGACAAGGCTGGGCTCTTGAGGGGCATGGCCAGCAAGGGTTGGACCCAATGGCCTTCATGGCCCCTTCCAACTCTACTATTCTATGATTGATTCTATGATACCATGAAGCTTCTCCACAACTTCTAATAAGACATTAATATGCTCCTGTACTGTTCTGCCTTTCTCTAGGTTCATGCGGTACATCATTCTGAAATTAGTATGTTCATGTCATCTTTGAAGTGGACTGCACTATCCCTTCACGTCTCATGTGAATTAATTGATCATAATCCACTGGATGCATTATTGTGGCTCTCACCTGCCCATTTTTCCTCATCCCACACTTCTGGATCATTTGCTACTTGCCATATGATTATCACCTGTTACAGCATTTCTATCTTGAATGTCTATAGGCGATAGCGCACACTATTCAATTTGACTAAAGAGATTTTGAGATCTGTGCTACTAGCCATAAAATCAAGGTTTTGTTTTTGTTGTTTTGCTGCTCTATTCTCACATTCAACATTGTTGATGCATGTTCTGTTTCCTCCTAAACTTTGTGGGTCCAGAGTTCTCTTTATACTGTCATAGCTGGACCCATAACCCTGTTGGTAAGTAACTTGAACAAACAGCTGAAGTATGCACAAGAATTTTTTACTTATGAACATGACAGAGAAGGAGAAGGTAAGTCCCAAGGCATCAACATGACTGCCTGTAGATATTAACTGTTGCAACAGATCGGCAGAGGCAGTGCTCGTGGGGTGGGGGTGGGGGGTGGGGTGGGGGCAGAGTACAGAGCAAGGGCAACAGGAACAACCTGGGAGCAAGTCCCATCAGAGTCACAGACTTCATACATTGAAAAACTAGAAACAGATTAAGACTGTATGTATATTGGCCTTAATTAAAAGCATCCCTTGCTTTAAATGGTTGTTTTACAACATATCTAGAATAAGAGTTCATTTTCTCCTTTCCTACATTAACTGAAATAAACTGCTGAAACTGCTGAAACCTCCCCCCATCCCCCTTTTGGGAAGTTGTTGATTTGCAAAGATCGAGTTTTCAATTGGTTGCAGACAAGGAGTCTGTTTCTGATTAAACCAAAGCTCAGTTGAGTAAATATTTTGAGACATTGCTCAGGCTTTCTCTTTTGCCATCACACTGCCCGGGCTGCCCTTGGCCGCTGCCGAAAGAATATCACCCTTGAAACTTACTGGCAATCCTTTGGACAGACCATCTTGCTTCATTTTTGCAACTGCACCAGTAACATCAGAGAACATGCAAAGAATAGAAGACCTAAAGGTAAGTCAGCCATAGTACTGACTGCCTGAATCTTGGAGCTTTGCCTGAAAGGTGAAAATTCCTCCTTGCTGCTCACCAACATAATTTGGGGTAGTCATGGTAGAGGATCTATGGAATATGTTGATCCAACCTGGGGGTGGGGGGATTGGAAGTCTGGTGGTAAATACTTTCACTGTGCAAGTAGGAAACTGATACCAACGTTTGCCTAAGCCTGGAGTGTCTTTGGAAGGCAGGTTACCTTTGTTCTTTGATTTGGGATGAGGATCCTTTCTATTGACTTCAACCCTAATCTGCTTGCATGTGATTTTTAATGCTACAGTATGCAATTGTTACACATTTAGGACTAGAAGAGGCCCTTCCCCTCCTTGCCACCCTCCGAGCCTCTCAGAGGCTGAGTGTCGGATCCAGGTAGATCAGGGTTGGGAGAGGCACTGAGACGGATAGTGCTGTCCCAAACCATGTAGGGCTTTGTAAGTTAAGACCATCACCTTGAATTGGGGCTGGAAGCATTCAGACGGCCAATGCAGGAGGGCCAGAACTGGTCTTATATGTTTAGACCTCCAGGTCCCAGTTATTAATCTGGCTGCCACAGTCTGCACCAGCTGCAGCTTCTGAACTGTCTTCAAGAGGCAGCCCCACATACACTGCATTGCACTAGCCTAATTTAGAGATCACAAGAGCATAGATTACTGAAACTGGGCTATCTCTGTCCAGCTGTGCCACCAGCCAAAGCTGGTAGAAGGAACTCTGAGCCACCGATGCCACCTGAGCCTCAAGTGCCCAGTGAGTAGATTATAGCAGGCCAGAGATGCTTCCAAGGTGTCCCTGGGATCAGAGTGTAATCAGCCCCAGACAAACTTGAAAAGCTCTGCTGGGCAGCAAAGAGAGGATTGGATAGAGGCAGTGAGGTGGTGTTTCTTTACCACCCCTACTGCCTCAAAATGTACCCGATTGTGGGCACAAGCCAGGTTTCTGCTGAATTCCCTGGGAGTTCTCCTCCACCTGCACTGCAGCCATCTCCTAAATTGTTTCATCACTCTCCCTCTCGTGAGGCTGGCGCTCCTTCCCAACGAAAGCAACGAACCCAGTTGTCATTACTAAAACCTTTATTCTACATAAAATTGTCAATTGCAACCACAAGAGATGATGCTAATGATGATGCTAATGATGATGAAGAAGTTGTCCTCTCTTTCTGAATGAGATCAGTTCACGGAATGCTTTTAACTTGCCTGGGCCATCCCTCAATGAACAGGTCCAACAAACCTCTCTCCTTCCATTGTTCCCACTGTCTTGTCTCCAGTTGCCCCAATCTGCGCATGCATCTGCGAGAGCGTGCATTTGCTACCTCCCCTTCTGGATCAAGGCTAACTTCCGTGTTCTCAAGACTGTTATCAGTGGGTGCCTCCACGGTTCACTTGGCAACCACCCGACTGCCCTCTGACTGCTGTATGCTTTCCATTCCTCCCTGAATCCTGTCCCCATCTGCACCCTCTTCTCTTTGAAGAGCTTCGTCAGGAAGTGGGGGGGGGCATTTGTACCACTGGGTCCAGGTACACATCCTCCTGCACCGAAGCCTGGTTCCCGCGGGAAGTCTCCCTCCCTCTCCTCCACATGCACCAAAGACTCTTCTCCGTCAGTGCTCACAACGCTCCCCTCCAGGGTGTATAGATTCTGTGTAACAATTACAGAATAAAAAATAAAAACAGCACACCCCCAACAGGCCTTCCAGAAAAAAGCGGTCTTTGCCTCCTGGGGGAGGGAGAGTAGAGAGATAGCAAAACTAGCCTTTCTTGGGAAGCACGCAGTCCTGTGGCCTGAGAGTATCTACCAAAAGGGCTGCCTTTTGGGTTGCCACCAGAGAGGCAGGTGGTGGATAGTAGCTTCCTCCCCGTCCTTCAGAGGCACACAGTATCCAAGCTGCTTGTGCAAGAGCATGCAGTTTCTCTTCTTCATGCCAATGCAGGGACTGGAACTTCAGTCCTTCGGCCGCTTCTGTTGTCTTACCAGATCCTGATCCATTTTGATAAAAATACCTTTGCCCAGCTTAAATGTGGCAGGTTGCTGTTCTGCCCTTCAATAACCACCTCCGCTAGTGCTAAGAAAATGAAAATGCAGCACAACATCAAAGGATGACTCCAAAAAGCATGCAATACAGAAACATGTTCACACGCCATACTTGTTTATTTTCATGGAGGGTCTAAACAACCTGTAGCTCATCAAGCTGAATGAAACAAACCAGGGACAGTGGTCCAGCAGGAGTTCAATAAGCCATTGCTTTTTTCTGCCTGCCAAGTACCAAAAAGAGGGAATAGCGTTGTGAAGGAACTGAAGGGTTAAGGCATCACTCAAATCAGGACCCTTTGTCTTTAAGCACTGTCTAGGCTACAGCATTTCAGACTCATTTCACTCTTTCTCTGGACAGGAAATCTTTAACCAATTTGTTGCTGGTTGGGGATGAATGGGGCTGTTATTTTTGGTGCACATTCCAAGGCTAGGCAGATTCAGACTCATCAGGTGGGTGGGGAGCTGGGAACCAGATTTCTCAAATGTTGAAATGGAACAAGCGAAGGGGTTTATCTCAAGGTCACCCTCCCTGAGTGTTCAGGAGGACACTGAGAATGGTCAGGATTTACAACTGCAGGCATTGGGAGCTGAGGTTCCTCCTTCACACATCAAAGCCACACACTTTTTCCTTGCAAAGCATTCTTCATTGACCAAAGGCACAAGACACCCAGAATGACTCTCTGAGCATGCACAGAGCAGTGTGTTGAACCCAATCCCAGTATCCACCTCCAGGAGCTTTCTTTATAAGCATGCCTGGATGCCATCCCTTCAGGAGGGGCCTTCTGAAAATGGGCACACTCCCACAGCTATCCTCTAATTGGGCTGCCCTCCTCTGCTGATGATGCATCATGGCATCAAGAGCCATGCCTACCTCATCTGCGTCTGAGAAACTCCTCTGCTCCAAGTCCCCTCCTGCATCTTGGTTATTCTCAGGGACTACCTGCCCACCTGGGGAGTCTGGCCTTGAGATTAACATCTCTGCTTTTCTCATCTCAGTGTCTTGGGGTGGCCCACATTCCTAGGCAACTTTCACTTGCATTCCTGATGGGAGACTAGATCATGGAAGCCAGATTCCTCTTAGAATGCCAAATTGATGGACTAGTATATACATTATAATGTATTCAGAGTATAAATTACAAATTCCTTTGCTTTAAATTGTTGCTAATTTATTACTCATTTGCCTCTGTTAGGGTCATTCTAGTCCTAATGAAGCTCACTGAACTTTCTCCCATGCTTCAGACATACTACATGAAAAGGTCTAGGGCCTGATCCCCCTTGCAGGGACCAGCGAATTTAAGCTACTAATCGCTTGCACTTGTTCTGAACTTGGATCCTCCAGGAATTTGGAAACAGGATTGGGGTCAGAAATCGTCCTGCTTTCTTATAGATGGATCACCTGATGTGCAAATCTGCAGAACATTAAATGCATGGAGTCTATTTTGTATAGTTCATTGGAGCCTAAGGAGCACCTCCTGAAGTACTAGTTTGTGTGAAATGTTTTTTTCTTTTACAGTATATGTCAGGATTTGGTAATGAGTTCAGCTCTGAAGATCCACGTTGTCCTGGAGCATTGCCAAAAGGACAGGTATTTGAGTCAACTGGACTATGAGAAAGATCCTATTCCCATTACAGAAGAACATAGCAAAAGTCATGCTAGGTCAGGCCAAAAGTTCTTCTAGTGCAGCACTCTGTACACATGGTGGCAAACCAGCTACCCAAGGATCCCTCCAGCAGGATGGGCGTGAGGCCTCCTCCTGCCCCAGCTCCCCACCAACGGGTGTCTGCAGGCATGTAACCTCTGGGAGAGGAGGAGGCACACAGCCAGCAAGGCTAGTAGCCACTGACGGCCTCCTCCCTCGTGAGTCTGTCCAGTCCCTTTCTAACGCCATTCAGCCTGGCAGCCATCACCACTTCCCATGGCAGCGAATTCCATCGTTTAACTATATGCTGTGTGAAAAAGCACTTCCTTTTATCTGTCCTAAACCTTCCTCCAATCAGCTTCATGGATGACCCCAGATTTGGGAGTTATGGGGGAGAGAGAGAAATACCTCCTTTGGCTACACCATGCATTATTTTAAACACTTCTATCACCTCTTATTCTTTTTTCTTAGCTGAACAGCCTTAGTTGTTGTAGTCACTTCTCATGGGGGAGCTGCTCCAAACCCTGATCGTTTTTTTTACCCATCTCTATACTTTTTCCAACTCAATAATAGCCTTATTCAGGTGAGGCAAACAGAAACAAACAGAATATTCCAAGTTATTGTTAGGCATTATGCATTCCAGGAGACCTGGATGCTTCTAGATGTGACTCTTTTATTCTAGAGTCACAGCAGCTCATTCATGGAATTTTACTTTATGTTCAGATGATGACATCTTTGTAGCCCTCTCAGTGCATTTTCCCATTTTTCCTGTTACTATTAAAAATCTGTTAAGAAAAGATGGAATACCTACACCAATTAGTGCTAGGAGCCCTCTGTCTGGAGTGACCTTCAGTCCTCCATGATAATTTCCAGCACCGATTCATCCTGCCCTGATTCATCCATTAACTTTGCAAATACGCATTTTTGTATCCTGTGTAAGAAACTGGCTTGGGAAGGCAATTTTGCACATGCGAGCCATAGGCAGCGGTGCTCCCCTACAGCTTTCCCAACCCAAATTCTCTCCTCCCAGATCTGCCTTTCTGTAAATACATAGATAATAAATTGTGTTAGAGCTTTAACAACTAAATGCTCATAGAGGCCTGGCTTGCAGGACATGCAGAGCCATGGCAGCTTATAAGCCATGTTAGCATGCTGTACTAATCCAGAATAATTTTTTGGTACTTGATGTATGGAATGCAAATCTCCACGTAACTATACCCGGTTTTGTCCCTTGTCATTGTCCCACAATCGGGGGATTGTCTGTCTCCAGACTAGTACCACATTCTTGTGCTGGATACTGGGCCAGGAGCAGAGGTTGTTAATGCTCCGCCAGTGGTAGGTAGTTGCAGAGGGGACTCATGGAACTACTCAAAAGATGAGTTCAGCCAACCAGCAGGATCACTGTTCTCTGATGCATTTTATCCATTAAGCAGAAAACTTCTTTCTTATAACTTGTGATCTGTTTTGATTTAGAATAACCCTCAGAGCTGTCCATATGGTCTTTATGCTGAGCAGCTGTCAGGCTCAGCATTCACCTGCCCACGATCTACAAACAGGAGAAGGTATGCATGGATCATGGATGGGGAAATTAGTTACAGGTGAAGACATGTAGGGAGTTTGGGGGTGAGATTGCAATGCCAATTCACTTGTCTAATACAGGTTTGAATTAGCCACTTTGCAACCCAAATGGTAAAATGTTACCATTGTAAAATACTGTGGAGTCAACATTTTAATTGCATTGATTTGAATTTATTTGTTTATTGATATATAATACCTGGAAAATTTGCATTAGTCCAGAAAATGGCATAAGAAAGAAATCAATATAATAATCACGTTTTAATAATGACATTAGAATTGTTTAAAATGTCATTGGCAAAGTAATCAAAGCAATCTGAGTAGGAATTGTAGATTTTTTTCTTAATTTCCTTCCAGAAATAACATATAAGCGAATAGCAAAATTCAGATTCTTCCATCTCTATCAGAACTGGAAGAGAAAGGAAAGCAGGACAGAAGGAAAAGGAGAATAAAACACAAAGGGAATGAAGCTGGAGTCTGTCTCCTTAGTAAAATGATCTGGATGTCTTTTTAAAGCATGCATACCATATGTTTTCTATCTGTTCGATAATAGAGAACATGGCTGGATATCTTATTCCACCATTCATAGTCCGCAGTCTCTTCAGGGAAGAAATGGCCACTGTTTATTTCATTGTTTTCATTGCATCATTATCACATACTACACCAGCAACCTCCAAAGCAGGCTAAGTAATTAACAACCACACTGATGCCTGTTGTTGCTCCTTTGGCATCTTACCAGAGAGGAAGAGTTTTTTGCTCTTAACATCAGTCCAAGCAGCAAGACCCAACTTCAGCTGACACTTCAGACTCAACAAAATTGCAAGCTGGATTTGTCTACTGTAGGACATCCCATCCTTATGGGAAGTTTGCTTTGGAAACTCCAAGAGCCAGTGATCACTTGGGCTAAGCAGCGCCAACCAAAATTTTGCTGGCCCCGGCACTACCATTTTTTGCCAGAGGGGGAAGGCTTTTTGACTTTGATAGTGGTAGTCTTTTGTTGTGCTTAACAATCTTCATTTGTTACTGAAGATTATCCTAAATATATCTAACTGAACTTGTGGAGCATAGAACTGGAAGGCAGTTCAAAGATTATTTCGTCCAATCCCCTGCTAACAATGCAGGAGGTTCACTATTGGAGCACCCAGATGTTCTGCCTCTGCTTAAAACTGCAAATGTGGAAGAGCCTACCTTCTTCCAGGGCAGTCTCTTCCACTGCAAAACAGTTCTTCCTTATGTTCGGTCTTTTTTTTTGTGCGGGGGTGGGGGGGGGAATGTAATTTGCTAATGATTTCAGTTCTACCGTCTAAAGCTGCAAATGAATTTGCCCTATCTTCTATGTGACACCCCTTCAAAATATTTTGAAATGGCTATCATATTGCTTCACAATCATCCTTTTGCTAACATTTCTCATAAGACTTGATCTAGTTTGTGTCATCCTCTCCCTTCTAGAGGAACCCTCTTCAGACACTGAACTGGAGCCTTTTGAGCAGGATTCCTTGGTAAACAAGATGCTTCAGGGATGCAAGATCCCTCAGGAGAAGGGACTTCAGATCTTCCCCCTCAAAAGCTTGAGGCTGTGCTTCCGAGTCAGAGGAAGCACCCACCTGCCCCCAAGCACACCTGCACCTGAAGGCCGTGAAAACCATGGCTAGGCAAAGCAGTGCATTCTCACAAAAGGCCTCCCTGTGTACGAGGCCCTTCTCAGAAGTAGGGCTTTTGCCAGGGGGACTGTAACAGAGCGCAGCTGATGCTCTTCTGAAAGCACAGTGCTCAAAACTGGATCTAGCACTCCAGATGAGGTCTGGCCAAATCACAGTAGAGTACGAGTGCCCTCATTTTTTGCGCTCTGGATCATGTACTTCCACTGATACAAATGCAAAAACGTGTGTGAGTGGCATTCAAATTACATTTGAAGAACAGCAAGATATCATGCATTATTAAAGCACAATGGAACAGAATAATCTTTACTGCCCATTTATAGCAAAGTAAGGAGGCTAAGTCTTATGAGGAAATGTTGAAGGATTAGGAATACACTTAATGTGGCAATCTCGCCTTCCTTAGGTTAAGTACTTTATACAAGATCAGTGCACATTCGCTCTCCTGTTTGGTGCTTCTTTTGCACCATGACAAAGAGGAGAGACATTCAATGGAGAAGAAGAATGTGCAGCCAACACAGAACATATTAAAGCCAGCAGGAAAGAGGGTGACCGCCTTGCAACCAATGTGCTACATGGAGGAAGAACCACCAGCATGTTTTGGGTTGAGTGTTGCAAAAATGTGTTTTGCCCAGGACTGCAATACTGCTCTGAGAGGGAAGATATCTGGCAACAAAATGAATAACCACCTTGCATTTGCTGTATTAAAGTAGTGGGGGTGGGAAGAGAGAATGGATGCAGAAAGGCTGCTGAAATCCAAAGAGAGAGGCAGGACTTCTTGCTGAGGCCTTTGTCTCAGTGTGTGTACACTTCCATTTGCCCTCAGTAAAGCTTTGGTTGGCAGGTGCAGTACTCAAACCTTGGAGTTACAGAACCTTTTGCAACTGAGAATGAGGACATGAAAAGCTCCTTCCCTTCATGTCAGCTGGCTTTTCTTCTACTGCTCCTTAAAGCTGGAGCCAGAACTGTGGTGGAGCAGGTTGTGGGGGGAGGGGGGAGCGTCTAGTGCTGCACTGACCCTGGAGAGCCAGAGGAGCTAACATGGGCCTTGATGCACCAGTGGTGACTCAATGTCACATGTTCAAGGGATTTCCCTTGTCTAGTCTGAGTAGGGATCCATTAGTTACCAGGAAGTTGCTGGCTAGAGATACTTCAAAAAGCCAGCAAAGCCCGGCATGTCAAGGGAGTCTTTGGATAGGCAATTTATCCTCTCAGCTCTGTGTTTGTGTTTTCTCTAGCTGGCTGTACAGAATCCTGCCTTCTGTTTGCCATAAGCCCTTCCAGCCGATGGATCAGGGTTATCTGACACATAACTGGAATGAAACCGCTCCGGATCCCAATCAGGTATGTATGTATGTATGTATGTATGTATGTATGTATGTATGTATTTAGGGGACTTCTATGCCACCCCATTCGCCGAAGCCTCAGGGCGGCTCACAACCATAAATAAATAGAATACAATAAAACAATATAAATTAACAATATATCTCCCAGCATAGGTTACCATACAGGGTGAACAAGGCTGTTTTTTCTGGACTGAAATGGGTCCAGAAAATCAGGCTTATCCCAGGAGAGCAAGGGAAGGAAGGTGGAGCAGTTCCAGGATGCCGCAGTAATCTGGCTTCTCCAGGCTCTTTCCCTACACCGAGACCTGTCCCTGCCCTTCAACCATTTGCTCCTCTGCAAGATTACTCTATTGATCTTGGAAAGCAGTAGGCACAGTTGTTTCTATACCAGTGGCAAGGGTTGGGGCAAGAGAATCGGAACTCCAGTTTCCAGCTACAAGGTGCTGTCTCGGCCTCAGATCTGTGAAGCCAAACTATTCTCTGGCCTCTCAGATGCTGTTGAGGGGTGTAAGATTGCTCCCTAAATGAACCAAAGAACACAAACCAGAGACAAATACATTTGAAAATGACAAAAGATGACAGACTGAAAAGGAATGATTTCAGTTCCCTTTTGCTAACTGCATATATATAGGTAATGCTATCTGAGGGGCAGGAAAGAAGGGTAATGGAATCAAAACCTTGGCAGTGGGATAGGGTTAACATGCCGGAGGCCAGGGTGATGGGAACTTGAGCCCTGACTTGCAGGAAAGTATCTCAAGCCCCTCTTTTATTACAGACAATGCTGGCCATTAGATGTATAACTGCCAGATATATGTAAGGTTTTACAGTCAGAGGTCTGGGCATATACGTCCCAGAAAAAGTGGCAAGCTGGCCTCAGGAGCTGCTTCCTAGCGACTGAAGTGCCTCTCCCACTGCTATGTCATCTCTATGGTCCCCTCTCCTAGGTTTGTTAATACTGAATCACCAGAAAAGGGACATGCAGTATCAAAAAGACCACTCTCGTTCCTTCTTCCCTGGGTGTGAGTGTGGATCGGCCTTGGAGTGAGAGGGCAAGGACATGATGGGAAAAAGGGCAACAAACGGGAGGTGAACCCCCATCAGAAACCGCAAACTGGAAACCGTGTATCCCACCATGTCTTCCCAACAATTCGATGTTGGGAAAATTTGGGTAAATCCTGTCTGAAAAGCATTACTTTTGTGTGTGCTTTTGAATTGTGGGATCAAATCCTGTCTTCCTTCTCAAAAACCAGTCACTGTTTAAAATGGCATTCCCCACTCCTTTCTCTCACCTTTAGCTGTGGGCTACAGTAGACAGGCCATTCAGTCCAAATATACATTGTAAATAGTCATTGTTGGAATTCAAGGAAGTATCTTCCTAGCCCAGAGGCTCCATGTGCCCTGGCCAATTCAGAATGTTTAGAGTCTAGATAAGAGTCTTGAGCTCATGCATAGTTTCAGTGGCTTGAATTTACATGTCCAAGCAGACCTGGAGATGAGTTCAAGCTACTGAACTAAAGTGTCAATACAGGCAATTGGACATATTGTAATCTCATTGTTACTGTGTGATTGACTGATACTTCTTTATCTGTTCTGTATGTGATGACCTCAGAATCTTATCGTAATCTCTACATTCTGTCATCAATTGCCCTGTACCTGTATGACTGGGAGTGTATAAAAACTCTCTAGTTGTGTTGAAGCTTTGCAGCAGAGTTCACTCTGCCTGCCCGGTAATGCATGCATTATCGTGAGTACCGCGGGAACCTTGGGGTAAATACAATAAAGCCTCAGATGGTCTGGACGCTTGGTCTTTCCCACGAACCCGAGTTTTATTCCCTCTTCTCAAATTGAGATTCTGGGATTCTGACATCGGTCAGGTAGATTAGGCTGAGAAACCTGAAGGCCCCACTTCCTTATAATGTATGATGCAGTAACCATGCATCATACAGGCTGAGGATGCAAGAAGAATGCAAGCACATCGTTCTGGATATAGACTGGGGTATAAAAGAGGATCTGCTTTTTGAAAAGGACAGAATTTATTTTCTAGAATATTTCTTTCTAGCTGCGATGGAAACCTTTTGAAATCCCAACAACTTCTCAGAGAAAGACGGACTTCATAACTGTAAGTTAAGAAACTAGAGAGTTTATGAATTTCTTCCTAGAGCTTTGTGTTGAGAAATGGTGCTGTTTACTTTGAAACGGAGGAACTTTAGAAATGGTGAAGATACTTAATTCCTGCATGTAAATGAAGTATACATACTTTTTATCCATTCATTGGGGGAAAAAACTAGGCAGGCAGAGATCAAGGGCTTAGTTACTGCTTTTCTGAGGTGACTTCTATTTTCTTTGCAAGGGTAAAACCGTATCTCTCACAAATCTTTCTTTCTTTCTCTCTTTCTCTCTCTCTGTCTGTCTCTGTCCTTCTTTCTTTGCCTTTATTCCATTTCACAGATGGTGCTTTGATAACAGCAGGATTGCAAATGTACACAGGGATTTCCTAGCAGTTTATGACAAGATAGGGGAATTGAATATCCTCAGTCTAAATAAAGCCATGAAAGTTGTAAAAAATGAGAGAGGCAACGAAGGATGACAGTGTTGTTTAAAGGAGCTGGTGGCTACCATGAGTGAAGGCTCATGGGCACACAACAGATGCTTCATGCACAGAAACCCAAAAAGAAACACGGTACAAGAACCTAAACTGGCTTGCAAAGGAAGAGGGACTAGGTGGCTGCAGCAGCCCCACAGGCGCTTGGTCCAAAGCAAAGCATGGATAACTGTGCAGGGAAGCAGTGGTGTGCTACAGCTGGCCTCTGGGAAGTAGCGCTACCCACGCATGCGTGCTCTGGGAAATTCTGCAACAGATAGATCGCTTTTTTCCTCAGGAAAGCAGACGACAAATGTCATGAACTAGTTCATCACTGAGTTCATGGTGGCCTTGCCTTCACTTTTAATTGCAATGCATACCAGAGACATGTAGGATTCTGACATTGCCTCTGTGTTCAAAATGCATGTGTGAGTTTTAATTGAAAATAGTCACCGTGAAGTGCTTCTGTAAGGGTGAGAGATTTTTACTGATGGAATGAGACCAACCAAAGTGACTCTCGTGCTACTCATTCCAACCTTGGTTTTGCTAGGGGCTGCATACGCTGTGTGGTGCTGGGGAGCCCAGGTCTCGGAACGGACTCGCCATCCATATCTTCACCTGCAACACCTCTATGATCAACAGGTGTGTAAGTCACGTGAGCACATTCAAGATTGCAGCTCTGCCTCGGACTAATAGTAAATATGGCTGCAATTTACGCTGAGCTTGTCAGGAGAGAGATCTACCCCAATTACCCACACTTTTATTTCCCACATCTTTCTTCTTTTCATGCATTTCATTTGTAAGTGTTTAATTGTCACTGAAGTGGTTTGAGGATGTCCATATGACACAAAAGCACTCTCCAGCTTGTCCCATACACATCCAAAACCTTATGAAAACGTTGATAGGCTATTTCTGGCAACCACTAAATGTGTTCCAGCTGCCATTGATGCCTTAAATGTTCTTGTAAAAAGACAGAACCAAATTGGTTATCCTTATTGGATAGCTGAATAGTAGTTGGCATAAGTTGGGAGAGGAGAAAACATTGCATGACTTTCTGATTTCAGAGAATTCAGCTCCAGCACCTACATTGTACCAGATATTTCAGCTGCTTTCTTCTGCTCCCCTCCCAAAATTTCCTGTGGCAGGTTGTCCACCCCCAGGCTCCTCCTCCTCACAGATGGCTTCTGGAGCCAGTTAGACCTCTCCTCTGGCCCAGGGCAGGTGCTCGACACACCTTTGCAAGGACTCCTGGCTCATGGCATGATTCCCCTGCAGCATTGCTCTAAGTCTAGCCTGTCATGAGGAGAGTGCTACCAAAATTCATCACCCAAATTGCAGGAGTATTTACTTGCACACATGTTTAGTTAATACTTTAGAATTTTCTGAGGTAAAATAAATAAATGCTTAAAATAAGTTTTACTGAAATCAGTTTGACTTCTTTCAAAAGCCTGATTCTAGAACAAAGTTCCATTGTATATATTTATGATTTCATAAGCATCACCTGTTCTTTTTTCTGCATAGATGCTTTTCCAATTCTGATGGGGATTTCCTGATTGGTGAGTTGCCAATTTGTTATTTCTGTTTTATTTAAAATTGGAGTATTAATACAGCAGTAGTGTCTAGAAGGGCTTTGGAGTTGTGTTACATGTAGAGAGTAAGATTAGATAATCAAAGCATTACTCTGTAAAGTAACCAAGCACCATCTACTCCAATCTGTTGTCCTTATGCAGTATCTTCCCCTTCCCCTCATTCATCTGTTTATGACTCATGGTGTTGCATGAATAAAAAGAATAATTATCTATGATATCCAGATTATAGTAAATCACAAATACTGTGGATAACATGCAAAAAGTCTCCTGAGAATGTCAGAAACAATTTATATTTGCTTAACAAATGATTGCTGGCTAGCCAACCTGACATGAGGGGTGAATTCTATTGAAACTCCAAATGTGATATAAATTAAAGGGAATATGAAACAAGATGCATCCAGCAGGTACCTCTTAGAAAGCATCCTCTGGACTTTCAAAGTCCATTGCACATTCCATCTTCACTTACAGCAAAGGGTAGTACTCCCTGACCATCTGAATCTAAGCTTTGTGAGTCTGTTAGCCTGCCCTTTGTCTTGGCATAGAGCCACATGAGTTGCTAGGATTATTATTATTAATAATTTTATATCTATACTTTCCAATAGCGGAAGTTCTCTAGGCAGTGTACAATTGATAACATACAAATGACAGTAACGATAGAAAATTTCACTAGAGCTTTAAAATGGAATTCTTATTTATTAAAAGGTTTTCTATCCCATCCCCTATAGAATGTCTCGGGACGGCTTAAAATAAATAAGTAGAATAAAACAACCCCACATTATCCGACCATTAATATACTAAAACCCCCGTTAAAATCAATTAGACAGTAAAATAATGGGAAAATAAAAAGGGGGTTGCCTGACACCAAAAAGAATATAACGTTTGTGCCAGGCGAGCCTCTCTGGGGAGCGAATTCCATTCCATAGTCGGGGTGCCACCACAGAGAAGGCCCTCCTTCAGGTACTCTTGCTCCTAATCTCATTCAAGGAGGGCTCCTGGAGCAGGACCTCCGCCTCGGGTCTCAAGGGGCATGAGGGTACATAAGGAAGAAGGTATTCCCTCAGGTATCCCGGACCTGGCAGCAAATGGAAGATTGGATAAAGGCAGTGGGCTATTGCTTTTTTGCAATGCTCAGTGCCCATAGCAGGACTTGAATGCATCCACTAGGAATCCCCCAGCCCCACCTGCACTCTGGAAACAAGCTGGATTCATTAGCGTCTGGGTTCATTTGTTCACCCTTCCAGGGGGAAAAGTCACTTGTAGATTCTAATGCCCTTAAAGTAGAAATGTGTACTAATAAACAAGGAAAAGATGCAAAGTGTTTGAAAAACCACTGTAAGTAATCTGCTAGTAGAAAGATGAATGAATATATGAAAACCAATGGGCTACAAAGTGGTATAGAAGTGAAATAAATAAGTAAACCAAAGGAAGAGACTCTCTGGCCTTCCAAGTGTTTCTGCTGTGCAATACCCACCAGTCCCAGCCAGCATAGCCAATGGCTAGGGATGATGGGAGATGCAGATAAACATCTGGGGTACAAAAGCTTTCCCACTTCTTTGTAGACCATGTTCTCAGGGACTGGAAGTGCTTCATTCCTCCATCATATTTGTGTCTCTCCAGTACCGCAGCAAGGAAGCTTGCTCATCACTACAGAGTTTGGCAAGTTGCTGGTTGAGCCTGGTGAGATCTGTGTCATTCAGGTAAGTACTGGGGCTGTCCAACGCTCATGCATCCTTCTGTGCTCTGCTTCCTCACAGCCTAAATGTCAATGGCAACATGTCTCAACTGTTATTTAGCCCAGAGTGGTTATGTAATAATAACCAGTAGCTATTCAAGGCACACGGATTTATACTACTCTGTGTCCAATAAGGTATCTGAGCAGTGAACAAACAAAAAAATAATGACAGAAGCAGCAGAACAAGAACAAATGCAGAATTGAAACACAGATTCAGTAAACTGAGACTTATCCATATTCACTGAAGAGCAGCATCTATATGCCTTCTATTCAGTTATTGCCTGCATTTTTAGGTCCTCAGTCCATTGGATTGTATAGGAAACATTTATCCCTCCAAAGTGGCAATATTATTCTTTTAATGAAAAATACATTACTTTGAAAATGCATTAGCTTCCAAAAACAAGTAACTAAGAGAATGTATGCATCAGGAAATATGCAGGGGGAGTGCATCCCTGTTGGTCCTCCTGGACCTCTCAGCGGCTTTCGATACCATCGACCATGATATCCTTCTGGATAGGCTAGCGGGATTGGGAGTAGGAGGCACTGCTTTGCAGTGGTTCCACTCCTATCTCAATGGCCGATTCCAGAAGGTGGTGCTGGGGGACTATGGCTCTGCACCATGGCAGCTATGCCATGGAGTACCGCAGGGGTCCATTTTGCCCCCTTTGCTGTTCAACATCTACATGAAACCGCTGGAGAGGTCATCAGGAGGTGTGGGCTGCAGAATCATCAGTACGCTGATGATACCCAGCTCTACCTCTCTTTTTCAACCAATCCAGGTGAGGCAGTGGCTGTACTGAACCGCTGCCTGACCGAGGTAATGGGCTGGATGAGGGCCAGTAAACTGAAGCTCAGTCCAGACAAGATGGAGGTCCTGTTGGCAGGCGGTTAAGGCTTCGGGGTAGGGGACCTGGACCTTGTCCTGAATGGGGTAGCACTCCCTCTTAAGGACAGGGTCCGCAGCTTGGGAGTGCTTCTCGACCCAGAGCTGTCGTTGGAAGCTCAGGTGACTGCGGTGGTAAGGAGTGCTTTCCTTCAGCTTCAGCTGATGCATCAGCTGCGTCCCTACCTCGAGAACTATTGCCTGGCGACAGTGACACACGCATTGGTTACTTCCCAATTAGACTTCTGTAACGCACTCTACGTGGGGCTGCCCTTGAAGACGGTCCAGATACTTCAGATGGTGCAAAGCAGAGCTGCCAAGTTGCTGACGGGGACTGGGCGTTGTTCTCATATAACCCCAGTCCTCTGTCAGCTTCACTGGCTCCCCACTGAAGTCTGGGCCCAATTCAAGGTGCTGGTTATCACCTATAAAGCCCTTAATGGCTTGGGACCTGGTTATCTAAAGGAGCGCCTGCGTCCATATTTGCCCTCCCACCCCTTCAGATCGGTGGCAGAGGCCCTTCTCCGGGAACCCTCTGTGAAAGATAGGAGGGTGTGTACCTGGAGGAGGGCCTTCTCTGCGGTGGCACCCCGCTTATGGAATGCACTCCCCAAAGAGAGGTCCGCCTGGTGCTGTCGTTATTTGTTTTTTGGCACCAGGCCAAGACCTTTTTATTTAAATGTTATTTTAATAATTGCTGGTTTTATTTATTGATTTTAAATTATTATGCCAGGATGTTTCCAGTTTTTTATGTATTTGTATAGATAATTATTTATGTGTTGGAAGCCGCCCCAAGGCTTATGCGAATGGGGCAGCATACAAGAATTCCAAATAAATAAATAAATAAAATACCAAAAAAATGTCCGAACTGAAATTTTATCTGCATAATAACTTTGCAAACAGAGGTGAGTACTGGACATTGCCAATATATATGATTAAAGGAAATAGTTAACTGTATTTCGCCTTCAGGTATTAGCCAACATAAACAAACACATACTGAAGAGATGTTAGGACTCAGTTGGAGCAGCTGTGAAAAAGCCATGGCAGAAAGGAATCACAGCAATGTGTCTTTTAAGCAACACTGTGGCTAGTTACCTTTCATATAGAGGGACCACAGCCCTTCGTTCTGTGACTATGATCCTGACAATGTGATCAGACAAGGCTTCTCATATGGATCTGGATCTGAATTAGCTTCCACATCAGTCTGGATGCACTTCTAAGAACTCATTACTTGTAGTTATTTGAACTCCCTGAAAGACTGTGATTTTACAACCTTGTACAATTTGTGTCAGATTTGGATACCTGAGTGTGTCTCCCTCAGAACATCCACAGTCCCTTGCAGAAGTGGCCAAGCCCCTTTGACTTTTCCATAATGTGTTGTGTCACAACCTGAGAAACAAAATTAACATAGCAAAATGTGGAAAACTCAAAAAGGAATGTGAATACTTCTGCAAGGCACGCTACATAGCATGCATTGCTGCAGCACTTCCTTTTGTTTCTAGACATGTTTTTTCTGTTTAAAGTCAAATTCCGTGTCATTTAGAAACCTAGACAGAGTGGCAGAAAACCTTGAGAATGTGAAAGCACTAATACAGAAGATGGTGTTACTTAGCTTCACACAAGACTCATTCATGCACTTGAAAATTGCCATGCAGGTTTTAAAGAAGACAGATATAGCGGGCATGATGGAAACCTGATGGAATGGGCAGAACAAGTGGGATACTGTCATTTCTGGAGAGACAGGGAAGGGTGTACTGCAGGTGGACTTGGTCTGCCCGTGAAAGAGAATGTAGTGTCAAGCAGAGCAGAAATCCTAAACGGGTCTGACTCAGCTTCAGAAATACTATAGCTGCCAATATGAGGTTCCAATACTAATTTGGTCTTGGGAACATGCAATTGTTGCCCAGACCAGAACATTCAGAGTAATCACAAGATGGAAAATGAAACCATTGACTTCAGTAACCCCCATATTGACTGGATAAATGCATGTTCTGGTCATGACAAAGAGGTGCTTACCTGTGCTTGAACTGAGGTCAGGATGGCAGTCTGAGGAACTAAAGCAGAAAAGTAGTGACTAGAGATAATGTATACTGATCGAGATGCATGTAATTTATGCATGGTGTGAGGAAAGTGGGTAAGGAGACACATACAAGAGTGTGAGGCCATTCAATGAAATGGAGATCCAGGGCACATAAAAGGACTTCAGAGAGCACATAGCTAAGCTATGGACTTCACTGGCTTCAGTGCAGTGAATGGCCACAAATTTGAAAGGCTTTAAAAGCCATTCATGGAGGATAAGGCTATGAATGCCTACTAGTAATGATGGCTATGCCGTATATCCAGTGCCTCCACACACCAGTTGCTGGGAGACAGGAGCAGAAGCATGTCATTGCACTTCTGCCCTACTTCTGGGTTCCCTAGAAGCTTTTAGAACAAGATGGAGTAGATGCTACTTTCAGCTAATTTGGGGGATGTAATAGTCATGTTTTCCATGTTCTCTTATGTCAGTTTTAACATAAGCACATTCTTTCTATTTAAAGTTGCTCTCCCAACTTGAACTAAAATATTGTGTAAATGTACTGCTGCTGTACAGTAAGAAACCTGCAATGATAAGCCTCCAAACATTGCCACTGTAAGGCCAGCAAGGGAATCCAAAGAGCTTTATCTAAAGTGATTTTAAATAAAGTATTTTTAAAGACTGTTTTGGCATCCTAATGTAAGCAGCGGCAGCTCTGTGTTGTGGTTTTGCTATTTTGATCAGTTCCAGTTGAGGAAGCTGCATTGTGCTTCTTTATCATTACCAGGAAATCAGACTGATCTTTAGACATTGTGGCCCTTGACTGATCCATAGAAATTGTGGTGGCCAATCTTCTCTTAGTCCAGAGAAATAATCTTGAGCTGAACTGCATAAGCTTATGCTTTGTCTCCTCCAGGAAGGGATGCGTTTTAGTGTGGAAGTGTTTGGAGAAACCCGGGGCTATATCCTGGAAGTATATGGCATACATTTTGAGCTACCTGACCTAGGACCTATTGGTAAATATTACTTCAATAATAATGGTAATAAATGGTAAATATGTTCATTGCAATAAAAACAATTTTATTAGAATTATCTAAAACATTGCAAAGTAGTTGGCAAGCTTCTGAATTTCTTTTGGCTAGATGTTTGGCTAAATGGAGAGATAAGATTAGTGGAGTGCAGAAGAAAAAGATGTTTCAGACATGTAATGCTGATTCAGTCTAATAAGGACGAAGGACTAATTCATACATGAACTACCCTATTTCCCTGAAAATAAGACCTAACCAGAAAATAAGCCCTAGCCTGATTTTTCAGGATGCTCATAATATAGGCCCTACCCCCAAAATAAGCCCCAGTTGAGATTGTCAGCCAGATGGACACATTTAGTATGTCCATTGCAATACAATTCGGGGTTTGGAGAGTTATGATGATGTTCCAGAAGAAGATGGCATGACTGTATTTGAATAAATGTAGATTTTTGTACATGAATAAATGAATAAATGTAGATTGTTGTACATGAAAAAATAAGACATCACCTGAAAATAAGCACTAGTGCATCTTTTGGAGCAAAAATTAATATAAGACCCCGTCTTATTTTTGGGGAAACATGGTAGCACTGCTAAATTCCCACCATACAGTTAAAAGGTAAAGGTTTCCCCATGACATTAAAGTCCAGTCATGCCAGTCTCTTGGGGGCGGTGCTCATCTCCCTTTCCTAGCCGAGGAAGCCAGCGTTTGTCCACAGACAGTCTCCGTGGCCATGTGGCCGGCATGACTAAACACTGAGGTGCACAGAACACTGTTACCTTCCCACCAAAGTGGTACCTTTTTATCCACTTGCCTTTGCATGCTTTCGAACTGCAAGCTTGGCAGGAGCTGGGATGGAGCATGGGAGCTCATCCTGTGCGCGGATTCAAACTGTCAACCTTTTGATCAACCAGCCCAGCAGCTCAGCAGTTTAACCCACTGCGCCACCGCATCCCTACCATACAGTTATGTTTTCACAATTTCCATATTATCCAGTGAATCTGGTTGGGAGAAGATTCAAGACAAATAAAAGAAAATGTTTCTTCATGTGATTTAATGGTGGGACTTTCTGGCAAATGATATGGCACTAAGGGGACGGCACAAAAATAATAAATCTTGTCAATAGATATTAGCCTGTTAGCCAAATGGCATGCTTAGAGCAGTTTATCTCTGAATGTCAGATGCAGAAGACAAATAGGAGAAAACAATCACTTCTATGGTGCAAAGTTGGCTGCTTTGCAAACTGACCACTAAGCTCTGATACAATTCATCTGTTCTTGTTTCAAGGTAGCTATTTCGGAATTTTAGCCTCCTGTAGTAACAGGGGTTTATATATTACTAGATCTTACCAATATCACGTGATATTTTAATATGTATTAATTGGATTTTATTGTTTGTATTTTATTGGATTTTCAGCCAGCATGGAATAGTTAATTTATTTTATTCTGATTAATGTTGTAAGCCGTCCAGAGATGGAAGTAATGGACAGCATACAAATTTTATAAATAAATAAATATTGATAGATTGCATTCTCCAGTCTGGTGCCCTCTAAATGCTTTGAACTTCAACCCTAGAATTTCTGACCATTGGCTATACCAAGCAAGGTTGATGGGAGTTGAAATGTCAAACAACTGGAAGGCACCATTTTGGGGGAGGCTGTAGATTCGCTACTGGATTCACCAATACTGAACCCTCGTACTCTGGTGAACATGCAGCTTGGTCTACAACTTCCCAGATTCTAGCTATAAGAGATTTATCCATTATAGTAATAGGCAAAAAGTGTTATATAGCAAAAGCTATAGTATAAAATATTTTTATCTGAAATATAGAGCAAATCGGACAGCAGTGTTCAAATGTACAAATGGTTACAAAGTCCTGCTGCTTGTTTCTCTCCTAGGAGCCAATGGCTTGGCTAATCCACGAGATTTCCTTGTGCCAGTTGCTTGGTATGAAGATCGCCAAGTAGCTGAGGGTTACACCGTTGTCAGCAAATACCAGGGGAAACTTTTTGCAGCACAACAGGTTGGGAAGTTAAATGTTCAGTTTTGAGAATGAAAAATATCATTGATATCAAAAATATCATTAATAGTCACCCATGAAGGGGTGGTATATTGGCCCATTAGAAGCCCAGGCAAATACTAGGTATGTCTACTTTAAGTAAGGGGGTCTGTGCAGCAGAAGGCTCATCTTCAGTTTTGTTGCCCAGCTGTCAGTCTATCTCCTTGGTAAGCAAGAACTTTGAAGACATTCTTGGTCTGCTCTGGCTGATGAGAAACCAAAATGGGTCCTCAATATCCTTATGTTTCAGGGAAAATCAGGTTCCTGTTCATATAACGCAGGTGAACCAAGAGGGCAGGTGAGACCTCAGCCCAAATGGAAAGTAGAAACTGTGACCTGCTGCAGCCTGTCTGGAAGTGAATAGAACAAATCATGGAAGGAGGTCCTCCAAAGCTCTAACACCTTAAATGACCCCCAAACCTCTCGTTTCACAGTGGCCCTGTTTTGGTTCCAATCCTGTCTGTGCTACCTGGTTCACTATTTTCCAGTCAGAACTCTTGCACCAAAGCACCCAAATAGTCAAACGAAGGGAATGTAGTGCTGTGTCATTCTGATCATTGGTCATGCTAGCTAGTACTGATGAGAGTTAGAGTATAACATCATTTGGAGGATCACAAGTTCTCCCCCCTGATCTAAATTAAACCAGGGTATGTAGGCATGTATATGTATGAGAAAAGTATTCCCAGTTTCAGTTGCATCTTTTCTAATTACTCCCCTCACTGTCAATCAGAAAACATAACACAATGCTGTGGTGCATACTTTCCTTTAACAGGCTCTTTACTGGTAACCTATAATCTATGTCTCAAACATTATCCTGGTAGCCTGGGTTCTTTGGCTGGAATCCCACCAATCCTCTTACTCTTCACCAAACTGAAGAATAAGAGCAGCCAGAAGTGGGCTGGCCAAATGTTAGCAGGAGTGATAATTGCCTCAGTGCAGGGAAGTGTGGCCTCTGCATATTTAAAAGAGGCCGCAATGAGACATCAACCCAAAAGTTGCCCCTTAATCCCATCATACCCAAGAATATTCCATTTTCAGCAAAGTGTTCACTCATGTCCATGCTCCTCCCTCTGTGCTCCCAATTGGGCTTTGTGCCAATTTTGCCACCTAACTGCTGGGTTGATGCCCGCGGGCTCCCCGTTGGAGGAGTTGGCCATTTCAGCATCCTGCCCTGTGGCTGTTACCTCAACACTTTGTCCAGGCTCAGGGTGCTCTGAGGCCGCCTCCATTTCCACCTCTCACCCTGCGGGTAGTAACTCTGCAGCTTTCCCAGGGAGAGTTACTGTGGATGTTCAAGCGTCCTTGGGCTGATCTCTTCCTGTGGCAGCCCATCTGGTCAGAAGAAGCTTGTGTTGAGATTGGGCCATTTGGCAAAGAGTCTCCACTTCAGCCTCAGAAGCAGAATCCTCATGAGAACGGGTGCTGCATGCTTCATGTGAGCACGCCTGAGCTTTGACGGGATGTGCACACACGCAACACCAGCCAGGGGTGATACATGCTGTATTATTTCTACTGCTGTTTTAGATATCTATTGCTGTATTGTAAGGATTGCTTTAAATTTATGGTTTTACCCATTTATCTTTTGAACTTCCTGGATGAAAAGTGAGGTATACGTATTTTAAACAAACCCACCTCTATCAACATTAGACACTTGCTACATATAAAACAGGCCTGCTTGGTTACTGTATTTGTCAGGAGATACTGTCTTGGTGAAATCCAAGTTTTTAGCAGGTCAGTTTGCAACAGCAGTATCATGCATCCTTTTAGTCTCATGCACCCACCCTCTGGATCTTCGTACTGCTCCAGATTACAAGTGCCAACCCTATTGGCACCTACTAAAAGTATACCTTTTCCAAGAGGCATTCACAGGAGAGTAATCTTGTCTCCTCTATATGACACAGGAATGTCTTAAGTTATGCATATTGTTAGATAAATAATAAAACACCTGCACTCTGTTTGATCTTATAGAGCTGCTCTCCATTCAATGTTGTGGCCTGGCATGGGAACTACACACCATACAAGTACAAGCTCAGCAATTTCATGGTCATAAATACTGTGTCTTTTGACCATGCGGTAAGTTCTGGGCCTTCCTGGACAGATGTGAAGTCTCACTCTGAAGCGTTTTGGAAAACTAAAACCAGCTCTATCAAGCAAAGGCAAGATTGGAATCTAGGGTGAGAGCAGCCTTACAGCGATTGTCCAAACAGACCTTTCAGTTTGGTATCCTTAAGTTGCTTATTTTGTTATCTTTCTGTAAAATAACCAACAATTTTGGAGGCTAAGTTCTCACTTCAAGCTGAAGTAAATGAGACACTGGGTTAGTTTGCACTAAGTGGCTTGTTAACCATGATGTGATGCCAGCCACATTCCAGTCTGGTTTGCTTAACTACTCTTCCTAGCTTACCATCTCATCTTGAAACAGGCAAAGGAAGGTTGCTGCTGTGATTAACAAACCAAGACTCTAAAAACCCCTGGTGTTCTAGGTATTTTGTTAACCATGGCAGCAACAGCCCCCTCCTGGGTTCAGACAACTCAGAAAGTCAAGCTGATGGTAATTAATTAAACTGGGCTGGTACATGTAGCATGTCAACAAGCCAGGGTGACGTATTGGCCTTTCAGTTTAGTATCTTCAGTTTGTAGGTGTCCTAAAATAGTCACTTTTCAAGTTAGCACCCAATGCTGTTTAAATAATCTGCTTATTTTTTTATTTGTAGGATCCTTCTATCTTCACCGTCTTGACTGGAAAGTCAACTCAACCTGGAGTGGCAGTTGCTGATTTTGTTATATTCCCTCCTCGCTGGGCAGTGGCCAACAACACTTTCCGTCCACCTTATTACCACAGTATGTGTGTCACTCAATCCACTATGCTAGAAAATGGCTTTCCATAAGAAAAAGGAAAGTTGCCCTGCAACTTTTTTATTTTTAAAAATTTCTATACAAGTGTGATGTTATGTATCTTAATATTTATAAATAACCAAAAGGTATTAATTTAGAGGATGATGCCACTATATGCTAAGGAAAACAGCATCTCATGTCGCACATTTCCCATCCCAAGGCAGTCTTGGGCCACTGCACACTGCTGGCATCTTCATTAACCTGCAAAATGGCTGTGAATCACCTCCATTTGTATTTCCATAGGGAATTGCATGAGTGAGTTTATGGGTCTGATCAAAGGAACATATGAAGCAAAGGAGCAAGGATTTCTACCTGGAGGAGCAACTTTGCACAGCATGATGACACCCCATGGGCCAGATGCTGAATGTTTTGAGAAATCAAGCACTAGCAAATTGGAGCCCGAGAGAGTTGCAGAGGGAACTATGGTAATATCCTCAAAAGACTAAAGCAAGCTGTTAATCTAGGATGAGGAACTTTCTTCTATGCTTGTTTTAAGGCTGGAGATGCCAAAGGCAAGCGTCTATAAGCATTGTCTATGTTGGCAGAGAGTCACTCAGGAAATGATCATAGGAAGAAAAGATAACATGAGATGCACTGGTTATGTTTACATGACACAACCACCCACCCTGCAACATGCTGCACAGTGCTGTTTGTGGAACAATCCATGGTAGAACTGACAGATGATCAGGCTCACTAGGGGGTGTTCGGTTGTTCCTTTCCCCTCTATCCTCCCATGAGTATGCTGGGGACTCCACAGAAGGACCCGTCTTGTCTCTTCCCTCTGTACCAGCCACAGCTCCTTTTAGGGTTGCCATGGCTTTCTTTCCTGTTTCCCTAGGAATTGCTTTGCACTCTTTCCAATGAGAACAGCCCCTTCAAAGTGCCCAAGTGGCACACTGGAGCAGCTGTCATTGGTTTACTACTCACTCCATCTATCCATCATTTTTTGTACTCAAGATTTATACCCATTATTTCTTTTTTCCCTCTTGTTTTTATTGTTGGATGTTCCCAAATGTGTAGACTTGGCTCATTGATGCCCTAGACGGTATCTTTCAGAGTTCAGGAGGCACTATGCATGCAAATAGATAAAGCAAGGTTATAAATAGGTTTACTCAGATGCAGAATGAGATTTGCAAAAGGGTTATATGTAAGTACACACAGATCTGTTGATCTCAAAATTTTGTTTCTCAATGGAAAATGTATACAGACATATGTACAAAAAGGGGAGCTGTACACTTAAATAAAAACAAATCTTTTTATTTGAGGCCTGCTACAAGTCTCATGTACATGCCTTCTGAGTTCTCACATATACCCTTTGAGGCCATTTCGCTCAATTAAGCATTCACTAGCCTGTCTAACAGCACAAGAAGATCATTTTTGTGTGTGAATGTTATCAGGGATTCTTTTATAAACTGGGTGCATTACAACCTGTCCAACAACTCACTAGTTTTATTTATTTGTTCATTCTTAAATTGCCCATTACTGAAATTCTCTGGGTGCTGTAAACATTAAAAACTTAAAATGTATGTTTTTATGTATCATAATAATATATCAAAAGCAAGATAAAGCCACCAGCAACAATAAAACAGTACAAAGAACTCAACACACTAAAACTGTTTCCTGTGATTTTCCAACAGGCCTTCATGTTCGAGTCTTCTTTAAGCCTGGCTGTCACCAAATGGGGCCTGCAAAGCTGCCTAGATAAGGACTACTACAAATGTTGGGAACCCTTGAAGAGCCATTTTAATGCCAAACAGAAGTGAAGAACCCACATGTGTGTGTACTCAGATTTTCCTTGCCTGTGTAACTAAGATGTTAAGGAAATAATGTCCCAGTTCATCTTACATGCAGCAGCTCACAAACAGCTGACAGGATGGCTGGTGAATAACGTAAATAAAAAATAAACCCATTAATCTTGATTGCTCAAGTGAAGCTTTATATGTGATGAGACTAGAAAAGCCTGGAAGCCTCCCATCACCATTATACCCAATATGACAAGATAATGTATCTTGACATGTGTTGAAGACTAAATAAAGAAATATACAACTACTTTTGTTGAAAGTATTACAGTATAGGCAGTAAGTGTTTTTAAAGAAGACATTTCATTACTGGGGTGTCCATTACCACATCAAGGCATTAATTTTCTACAGATGTCCCCATGGATGATCTTGATGCACTGTTTTATGTAAACGTTAAAAAAACATAAGATCTCAGCATAGAGCCCTGTAGAATTCCACAGTATAAATGCCAGAGAACCAAGGAGTAGTCTCCTGGCATCACGTTCCAGCAGTTTAGGTAGGAACTCAAACACTGTAAAGCAATGTCCTCTCCTCCAATTCAGCCAGCCTACTATGCTGGCATGAGATCCAGCAGAACCAACACTTGTACACCCTCTGTCCTGCTCCCAACATAGGTTTTTCTATCATGGTGATCAAGATACTTTCTATATCAAAACTAGAACTGATTGAAATGGTTCCAGGTAATTACAGTCTCATTCAGGAAATCTTGCCATTGCTCAAGTCCACGAAGGGCATATTAGAAAACAAATAGTTGATGTGATCTTCCAAGTGCAAGGAGGGTTTTTTCAGGAGCAACCTCTCAGCTGCCTTCTTCAAAATCTTGCAGAGAGAGATTTACAATCTTCTGAATCTCTTAATTTGATGTTGTAAGTGGGTTAAGCACAGCGATTGAATATATATGTGAGCACAGATGCCACAGGGCATTATTGTTCAAGAATCAAACTGCAATTCAGAAGTTCATCAAAGAAAACATGGACTGAGCTGTCCAAACAAGTGGCATACAAGTCATGGCAAATCAGTGATATTTATCTTCAAAATGTTTAGAACACATGTCTAAGTGCTTCTCTGAGAATTCCTTCACATCATTTGAGCCAGCTTAAAGTGTGTGCCAAACCACTCAGAAAAGTTCTGCCAGGACAATGTGAGGATGTAATGAAGATGAAAAACTAATGTTTCTTGGTTATCATTGGTACAGAGGATAGCTGACTTGCTATAGTTTAGTTTTGAGAGTGCTAGGAAAAGTCTGGTATTACAAAGGAATTATACTAATCAGTGCTGGCACATAATTGGGTGGCTCAAAGCTTTCCTCATGGATTTAATTTGTTCTGGCAAGAACTCTAGCAAACGAGAGTTTGTTTCCTCAGGTGCTTGATGCAGACCAAGAAGGTGGGGCGTACTTAACACATCAGGCACAATTTAAAGCAGGCATGTACAAACCCTGTTGAAATCAATGGGAATTAAATAGTTAACACCATGCTTACATATTTTACATGGGGACAATAGCACTTCACCAAAGGAATGGTGGAGGTTCAGCCACAATTCTTTAGCCTAGTCTTCCTCATGTGATGGCCTCCAGTTATTTTGGATTACAACACATTATGCCAGGGCAATGTTTCAAACTTGGGAATTAAGGCTCTCATCTACTGCTCAAACACTTATAGGCCTAATGCTGTCAAGTCACTGGGATTACTGCAGATCACCTATTCCTTTGCACAATGCTAATCTTACAGATGAAAATAAGAAAAATCAGGAGCAGCAGGTGGTCTGGAGGGGACACCAAGACAGGTAATCATGGATACATTAACATCCCCTAGCACCACATTAAAAGTACAGTCCTAATGTTTACAAAACCTTATACTCTTAGACATACTTTTAAAAACAAGTAAACGTGAAAATTTGACAAATTTTACCATAAGTAGATGTTGTGTTATGGTGCTCTAAAATTGCTTTGCATGTCTTCCTAGCTTACGTGAGAAGAATGCCCTCTCATTTGCAATTTCTTAACCTTTGTCTTGCCCTGCCAATAATCTGCAAAAGCCTTTAAAATCCAAGCTATGGAAGCAGACTTGTAAGTTTGAGAAATATGTAGTAAATATGGGCTATATTCACATGACATCAAGCCTAACATAAATTCCATTGCACTGAAGTAAAAAGATATTTGCCCCAGAAGCTTTTGCATCTTGCAAGTCTCCTGCACCAACCTGCATAATAGATTATCTCGCAAGTATTCATACTAAATAATTATTAGGTCTTTTACATATTTCTCTCATAAGCGTCTCTTTCATAAGCGTATAATTTTACATTGGTACTTGTGTCACACTAGATACCACTCCATATGTTCCAGCATCAACACAAATAGGATTTATTAAAGGAGAAACTTTTGAATACAAGAAAGATAACCCATTTCTAATTAATAAGATTTATTTTTGAAGAAGACCAATGCTTACAGAGGGAGACAGTGAGAATGTCAGCAGCATTTTCAGTACACAGTCGGCAGATTTTCAAAAGCAGAGGTTGAATGGTCGCTTATATTTACCTTCCTGAATGAGCTTCTCTCTATGATCCTGTACACAAACAAATGTATTAAAAATTATCACTCCAGGAAAGAACTGCAACAAAACAATCTTTAAAAAGCAACTGAGCATTAACTACAGCAAGGGTACAACATTTAACTGGGAGAAAGCCTAAATAACAGGACTTGCAAATGTGTAAATATTTATTTAGAATACTTTTATACCATCTACCAATTAAAAACTATATTGGACAAATTCACAGTAACGTATGCTCTAAGACAGCAACATTAATCAATAAAACAAAATGGTATTAAAAACAATCATGGTACTGAAGGTAAGTAGGATGAATGAGATAAAGCATCAAATGAAGAGGCTATCATAAAGCTAAGATGGAAATACCTCACAAGGCTTCCTGCTGAAATCTCTGTAGTTGAGCAAGACATGTGCACCCTGAGTTCCTAATCCATTATTTTAGCTCTCTTTGCCATTTCCATTCTTCCTTTACTTAGTCAGAGGTTTCATTTTTGTGAAATAATTTTGCATAAACAAATCAAACTAACTTGCCATATCTCATTTTAATGTCATCACTCCTCTCTTATTTAAGAAACCCTTAGTGGTAACACTGACTGCTCCCCCAGAAAATAAAATAGTGGTACATTTCAGAAACTGGGGAAGCCTATGCTCCAAAACAGCTGTTAATTAAATATAAATTCAAATAATGAATAGTACTATTTTTAAAATAAATTCAAAGTAGCCATCAGTTGTTAAAAGCCCTCAAACATATAAAAATATAGCTAGAAAGAAATGAATTCATTTTGTGAGTGAAGTAATAAAAGGTTCCTTAATCCTTGATTTTATTGCCAGAAACACAGCAATATAAGCTTTTATTCTTTCAGATTTCACAGCACATATACGATAGGATGGCGAACTACAGTTCCTAAATTAAATAAAACACTACAGCTGTAGAACGATTAAACTCCTCCAAAGGCAGAGATGGTCCATGATTTTGCTGGCACTTGGACAAAATGCCTCCACAGCTTAGCCCAACCACCACTTGTCCTGCAAAGACAGTACCTGGGAGCAGAATGGGCTCTCATTCAAGCCCTTTGGAGGAAGGAAAAGTAGCAAATAGAGGAAATGAAGGAAGCATAATGTACGCATACATTTCCACTGACTGCCAGGCAGCCTCAAGTGCTCTTGTGCAGCACCCCACTCATAACAATAAAGACAAGCACTTAAAGATGCTTATGCAAAACACTTACCCTTTGCTTTTTAAAGAGATACCACCAGAAGAGAATGGGGCCTACTCCAAAAACAATACCAGTTAGGGAAGTTTTCGGGGTGGCACGGAAATTCGGATAGATATTATGCGATTTGGCATAAGTCCAACGAGTCATAGCTGGGTCCTCCTAAAGCAAAAAAAAAAAAGAATGCTAAACATTCTTCGATTGCACATGATGCCTTAAGCAAATGAAAAAAATGGGGTGGATTTCCTGTAAGAACGACGGCTTTCCCTGTCTGCGGGTGAGGCTGAAATTACACATTTGGGTGTAACTTTAAAAACTGTTCTTTAGAAGGCCAGATCCTGAAGATGAAACTCAAATACTTTGGCCACCTAATGAGAAGGAAGGAGTCCCTGGACAAGAGTCCAATGCTGGGAACAATAGATGGCAAAAGAAGAAAGGGACGGCAGAGGATGAGGTGGCTAGATGGAGTCACTGAGGCAGCTGGTGTGAGCTTAGGTGGACTCCGGGAGATGGTGGAGGACAGGAAGGCCTGGAGGAATGTTGTCCATGGGGTCGCGATGGGTCGGACACGACTTCGCGACTAACACCACCACCACCTGCTTAAAAGTACTTTCCGACATGGAAGGGCCTTTTGTGCGAGGTGAGCAAGTCTATGTATGCAATCGTGCGTGCGGCGCATCAGACCACGGCCCTTCAGTGTAGCTTGCCGTCCCACGCCCCAAGTGAGGGCGACAGAAAGGCCCTGCCTGCCCGCTCGCCCGCCCGCCCCGCTCGCACGATCACTCACGATCACTGAGGGCCTCTGGGGGTCGTTGAGCTGCATGAGGAATTCGCGCTTAAGGCGAGCGCGAAGGGCAAGCCGTTCGGCATCGAGGCGGCGCTTCTCCGGCGAGGCGGCGTACTCGGCCGGGTCCAGCTGCGGCGGCAAGGACGACAAAGGCGCGGGCCGGTACTGGAAGACAGGCTCGGGCGAAGAGGGCTCCGCCATCTTGACAGCGGCCGGGACGCGGCCTTAGCCCCGCCTCCCGCACGCGCCCTCCGTCGCGCCTGCTGCTGCCACGGGGGCCGGAAGAGGGCGGGATCTCGGGCGGAGGAAGCCTCCGCAAGCCTCTTGCGAGGAAGGGTGGGGGTCGCTGCCCACGTGTGTCCAAAGCAGTGGGCAGCGGCGTATCCACACGACAGGAGCGAGCCAAGCCTTTCTTGTGTGAAACAGATGGTCCCCCGTCCCCATTAAAGAACGGCTAAACGTCTCAACACGGCCTGTCTGTGCATCTCTCAGTAGCCTTTCATGTCCGTAGATCAAGTTGGGAGAGACAATGTGGCCTACAGCAAGCTTGCAACTTAGGCTATGTGCTGCAGTTTGCGAGTGGTTTGCAACGACGCTGTAGTGTAGTACATCCTTATTACTCGAGGTCAGGCTAAAGCGAGACTGTAGCAAACGAGCTCGTGATGAAGATGACAAAAGCGTTCACAACTGAGCTGCAGAAACCCCAAATGTCTGATTTTTAAAGTCTTTCTGGTTGAATATTGCTCATGCATGTTTTTACATATTAGCTATCGCCCAAAGAAATAACGAAGAGGATGATACTGGAGCCAATAGAATAACTTGGATTCCTGGATCTGAAGATAGCATTCTGATCTAGGAGCTGGGGATTTGTGCTCCAGTCCCTTCCTTACCCTCACAGCCGGTGCCGACAGAACCACGCCAGCTGGGAAACGAACTTCAGAGAGGATAAAAGGGGAGGGAGGGGCGGAGACTGAAGTCATTATTGTGCTGTGGTTTCTGAAAATACAGCCGCAGAGATGATGGAATGCAGTGAATTTGTATAATAAAAACTACCACACACACTTAATCCTGTTTGTTCTCACATGCTACATATACTCTATTACTTAACATGACAATCTCCCCCAGACATTTGCCAGAGCAGTCATTATTAGAGGAAAAAACACTTTAAAATTATATTATTAAATGGCTTAAAGCAATGGCCCCAGATGTAAAATGGGAAGAGGATATTGAAAAATCACATCAAGTTGGCTACAAGCAAAGATCCAGAGTGTTCCCAAAGGATGTTTTGATTAGATTCTTGAATTGCTACATGCTGCAGTTTGCAAGAAAGGTTCATGAAAATGAAGAAAGAAGAAAGAAAGGTTCGTGAAAATAATGAGAGAAAAATCATGCCACTTGAAGTGTAAAGGAGTTCCTATTCAGGTCTTCCAAGATCTTTTATTCTAGACTGTGCAATATAGATGGTTATTGAGGCCAATTAAGACTGTTCTACTGAAGAATAAATATAGCTGAAGATGCCCAGTGTTGTATAAGGGGCATCAGATTCACCAGTTATGAAAGTTTTGTATAAGGGGATATACTACAAAATAAATTTTGTGGAACATGGGGAAAACTTATTGCATGGATGGGGACCTATGGATGATGGTGAAGACCAAGTGAATTAAGAAATTTTAAAAAGGGGGGGGGGGCGGCAGCAGTACAGATTCAAGAAGTGGTGCTTGACTGAAAAGATCAAAAGAATGGAGACTGTCATGTGCTTGCACTCTGGCAAGATTCCCAGGTGCACACGAGAAGCTGACCATTTTGGTGGGATAGCTCAGTGTCTGAGGATGATGGGGAGTTGGCTGAACCAGAGGAGGCTCAGAGCTCAAATGCTGATAACAGAATGGTTGCTGCAATGGACTGGCCTGCACTTGCAGGCCCAATCTCTCAGTACCATTCCGAGCCTGCTCTGGAAGAAAGTAGTTCAAGGAGACCCATGGAGCCTCGTCTCCCCACCTGTGGGAATGAAGGAAAAGATGGATATCAACATCCAGAGGAGGAGATTGGAAATGGGTAGTCTCTCAGGAGAGCACCCGCTTCCTGAGGAATTGGACCCAAGCGCCTGTCACTACAGCCACAGGGTGGCCCTATTTGGGGCTTGGAGTGCAAAACGCAGGCTCACCCAGTTCCACAGCGTCCCTTCCTCCAGAGACAGGCCCCGAATGGTTCATAAGCAAAGCTTTGTGTGAAGGGAGGCGGAGAGTCAACATCTTTCCTTGAGTATGCTCAGAGGCTTGTGTATGCTTAGAGTCCTCTTTCAATGTAGAATTAAGATACTTACAAGAAGCGCTGGAGAGTCTGTCTTGCTGGGGAGGGAACGCCCAGCTCACAACAGAGACCAGCAGAGGAGGGAGCACTCAGTGTTATTTCCCTGGTGCAAAACATCAATTTGATAGATGAATAGATGGATAAGAAGATGAAGAAATGAGGAGAAGATGGAAAATTAAAAAAAAAATACTTGACTGATATGGTAAGGGTAAACTTCAGTTAGATCTTATAAAAACTGTAGAATGAGAACACTGTTACAACATTTACAAAATATAAAGCAATAAGAATAGTAGAGCAAGGATAATTAGTTGATAAAATGTCTAAAGCAACATGAGATACTGAGTTAGTTTAATAATTAGTTAAGGATAGGAATAGATTACTGCTTCTCATTAGGGAGAAGACTGCTTAATTTATATGCCATATATGTAATAGTAAGTACAAGACTAGAAAAAGCTAAGTACCATAAATAAGAGGAGCATATACTATCCCGTGTTCTTGTCTTAAAAGTATGAAGAATAGCATATACACAGTATGCAAGTATATGAAGAGGTATATAAACTAGTATATAAAGTATAGTATAGAATTAAGGATTTGTAATCATAGAAACATAGTGAGTCAGAAGGGGCCTCCCAGGCCATCTAGTCTTATTCCTGGCTTCAGCCAGTTTCACTCACATAATGCCCAACATGTGGGTGTCCAGTCTTTCCCTGAATGCCCTCACTGTTGGGGCCTCCACCACCTCCCATGGAAGCCCATCCCATATCCTAGGGTTCCTAACCTTCAGGAAGTACTTCCTGACATCCAATCTGAAACTTGGTTCCTCTGCAGAGGAGAACAGGTCACAACCCTTTACTGTGTGACCCCTCTTCACATACCTGTATGTCACTATAAGATCCCTTCGGAGTCTCCTCTTCTCCATGCTGAAAAGACCCAACTCCCTCAATCTCTTCTCATATGACACCCCCTGCAATCCAGCTACCATTATTGTGAGGTGTGATTGTTTAAGCTCCTTAAATTGAATATTACAGACAAAATGAAGATATTGAACATTAATGGATTGAACTTTCCTTTCAAGAGAACTAAAACAGTCTTTCATGAGTCTCAAGAATATATTTTTGAATATAGTGCCAGAGAGCCTTTCAAAGAATATGTCAGAGTTATTTGGGTATATGATAACTGCAGCAAGAATCGCAATTGCTTTTGAATCGAAATCGTCAGAGCCCCCAACAACTGAAGAATGGAGAAATGGATTGGCAGCGTATGCTGTGATGGCAAGGTTGACTGGTTGCATAGCAGAAGATTGTTAGAGGAATTTGATGATACACGGAATTTTACTGTGCTCATTAGTGGGATTTGAGTTTAGAAAAGAAAAGGAAAGCAGTAGAGGAATTGAAGTGATTGGAGGGTTTGTTGTTGTATAGATTAATGATTTCTTTTTTGTTAAACTTTCATGGAGTGTTGAAACACAGGAAGATAGATTTGGGGGGCTGATTGTATAGGTTAGATCTGTATAGAATTCCCTTGGCAACTTTGTCTATTTTAGCTTGCTTTGTTCATTATAGTTCTTTTGTTTCACATTATTTTCTGTCTATTTGCTTATGTTAAGAAAATAAAATTAGGAAAAAAACCTCATTTTGCATGCCTTTCCTTTGCAAATTCTGTCACCAATTCACTCAGGTCAAGTGCTGATGCCTGGGCATGTTCAACTGTCTATTTTTGCCAAACCAGCTAGTCTCTTTTGCAGCCTTGTTGGGCATATGTACATTTTGATCATTTGAGCTCTGAGAAACTGCATTCACCTCTTGCCACTGACACTGGAAGTGTGAGAAGGATCCTCAGAGCAACAGAAACATTAGGCACACCATCCAGAAGTTTCATTGCAGTATGAAGAGAAGTCCTCCTTGTGGTGGCATAGTCTTTGGAAGTCTTTGAGCTATTGGCTATAAGGTCACAGCACAGATATTCAGCATCAATATCTTTGTTTCCATTGTGCATCAATTATTTTTCCAAATTCTTGCAGGCCTTAAGTACATCTCCAATAAATGTTTTGTTGATATTGTGTATATCATACACGAAGCCAAATAGGGAATTATATTGTTGTAGCTGTTGGAATCTCTCTTCAACAGATTGTATGGGAACATCTAAGAGAGAATAATAGAAGTCTATTTGATACTGGATGGAATATACATGTTTTAAATAAATAGATAAATAAAAATTCTGCTTTGGATCTTGCAGTGCCTCTTCTTGAGCCTCATACACAAACTGATGTTTCTTTCTCCTTTTTCTAGCTTGTTCTGTCTCAAAGTTTGGTAGTATTTCTAGCTCCTTTGAAATCTCAGTAGCATCTATCAAAACTTGTTGAAAAAACTCATCACACCTACAGTCCACAAGGTAATTCTTGGTCACTTGCAATTGGCTTGTAGCTGAATTTAAATCAGCTTCCTCCTTATTTTGTAGTAGCTTGTTTGTAAGGTTCATTTCCAAAAGGATGCTGTATCATGTAACAAGGGATACCACAAAGCTGAACTTACAAACTGTATCAGCCTTAGTGTCAATTCAAGAAGTATTTCCTGATAATTTTTCTAGGCTTGTATCTCCATTAAAGCATCATATATGCTACCCAGATGATATCTCAGTAGTTTCAAAGTGTCACTCCAACTCCCATCTTGTTTGATTCAATGGCTTAACAGTTATGCCTGTTACATGACTAGTTAGAATTTGTCAATGCTGAGTTGATGCAGAGAAATAATTATGGATCTGTTGAAACAAACTAAAGAAACTGGTTGGTTCCAGACAATAAAATTGGGTAAAAGTGCATCAGAAACTTTGGTGAGAAAAGCTTACGGAGAAGCTGTGCTATCATCTGCACAAGTGTACCAATGGCGTAAGTTGCGATCAGCTCAACTTGGATCCTTCATCATGACAATGCACTGAGTCACAGTGCTTTGGCTGTCAGAGAGTTTTGGGCTGAAAAATGCATCACAGTGCTCCCCCATCCACCCTCCTGCCCTGACTTGGCTCCTTACATCCTTTTCATCTTCCCAAAGATGAAGAATGGTTTAAAAGGACACCATTTTGGCAGTGTGGAAAACATCCAAAGAGCCACTATATGGGCTCTGAACGCCATCCCACTTGAAGACTTCCAGGGATGCTATGAAGAATGGAAAAATAGCTGGGAGTGTTGTGTATACTCACAAGGGGCATACTTTGATGGAGACAATGTTCAATTGTAAAAAATGTCAATAAAGGTATTTTTAAAATATTCTCGTTACTTTCTGGACACACCTCGTTCCCTGAATATTAGTTCTCCTTCCGCTGCCCCCTCCCTGGTTTGCCATCTTTAGCCATCTGTGGCAGAGATTATCTACTCCCAGCCATAGCTGCTGAATCCCAGGAGTTGTTATTGCTGGCTTGTAAGTAAGGAATTCATGGAGCTTTAGGGAAAGGTGTGGGAGCAGTTGCAATGTTCTTGGTGCAGAGGTATTTTTCCCTGCACTTGCTCCTCTGCCACAGGCATGCTCTGCACATTGCTACAGTGGAATTTCCTTCCCTTTCTTGCCACCATGGAGCTGTCTTCCCACCCATTTCCTTCCAGAGACAGCAGAATAGGGGCTATACTCTACCCTAGATTGGGCAATGTGACTGGGAATAAAAGACAAACAAAGTGATGCCTTTGGGCATGCCACCTTAATCTGTAGGTTTATCTAAGCATTAATGTTAGGTTTAAGGTTCTGATCAGAGTTAGGGTAGACAACCTGGGAGTGGTGCAGGTCCAAGGCATCTGAGCTAACCTGGACTGGGCAATCAAAGTGAGTGGTCAGCAAGAAGTGCCTCAGAAATGGGATATGATTTCCCATTCTGCAGGAATTAAATTTCATTGCTAAGGTGAACAAGATAATCTTTGGTAAATCCTTTGAGAATGTCATCTTGAAAATATAGGGACTGAGTGCCTGTTATCATTGGCATTACAGTTTAAATTAGTCTTACGGGTAAGAAAACCTGTATTTCATGTCCCTATCCAGGGACATGGGACTAACTTAGATTGGGAAGAGAAAGTGACTGTTCACAAAGATCTTTCACAGAAATTCCTTCAGGCATGCTTTTGGTGGAAGCTTTTTAGCTGATTGTCAGGATTAGGCTTTAGGGTTGGGGTTCAGAAAACCTGGCTCTCTGTGCATTGCTAAGGGTCTGTCTTTGGCCAGATAAAGCAAGTAGTCAACAAGAATGCACACACACATGTACACACACATACACCTGCCCTTGGACACAGTTTCTGCATCTATCTGAAGTATAACTGAGTTTTCTGGTTGGGCTTAAGGATCTTGTCAGGGTTAGAGTTCAGGCAGCCTAGGTCTCTGTGCAGGTCCAGGGTCCAGACACTAGCCTAGATCTGGTAGAGAATGTGGGCATTCCCAAAGAGAAGCCTTTTGCACATCATCTGAGTGTGTAGGGATTAGGTCTTCGTATTAGTATTAGGCTTCAGATTCAGGTTAGGATGAGGAAAACAGGGATGCGTCTACATGCCCAGAGGTCTGGAACCAGTCTATATTGAGTAGAGAATGTCAGCTGTAGGTAAGGACATCCTCCATGCTATCTTTGGGCGTGATTTCTGAATCCATACAGATGCCACCAGAGTGCTAAAGCTGGGCTTAACATTCTTGTCAGGGCTACACTCAGGGAAACCTGGATACATGTACATGCCCATAGAGTAGGAACTAGCAGAGAAAGTCAGTGGTCAGCATAAAGACCTTTGGGAAACCCTTTGGGCATACTTGCTGAAAGTAGAAGGGCTAAAATGGTATGCCAAGGTTAGAGCATTGCAGCATCTGGGGCGTGGGCAGCTGACTGGCAGACTGGAGCACCAGGACCCAGGCGACCCAGGGTATGGCACAAGCACACTCACGCAGTCCAAGGGCCAGAGCTGGGGGTTGCAACAACAGACACGGTCTGTTCAAGAGGAAAGCATAGTCAGACAAGCTGGGCATCAGGAGACTGAGAAGACAAGCTAAGGGAAGCAGGTACCTTGAGAGCCCCGGAGCCCTTCAGCAAGTCAGATGGACCTTCATTGCCAAGGCAGCTTCTGGGAGAGAAAAGCCACTTCTTATATAGCTCTTCCCCCAGGGCTACCAGGTGGTGCTCATGAGAGCCCTGGCAGCTGCAGTAGACTGGGGTAGTAATCCTGCAACTACCAGGGTGGCTGTGGTGGCCCTTGACCAGTAGAGGGAGCCCCGAAGCTGCCACAAGTCTTGACAGGCTTCAGGGCTCAGTTTATAATCTGTCGTATGAAATGATCTGGGTTCAGAGGACACAGTCGCCTACCAAGGCTTATTAACCTCCATGACTTGACTTGTTGGGTGAACCCAGTCAATGTGAGCATGTGTGTAGAGGTATTATTTTAAACTGAAGGAGAAGGGCACTTTGACAGCTGCCAAGAAAGGTGTTCAGGGTCACCACATAGAAACAGAAACAAAGCAAGTCAGAAGGGGTCTCCCAGGCCATCTACTCTGACCCCCGGCTCCTGCCGGCTCCATTCGTGATGTGCCCCAACCCTGAATTAGAAATAGGCATTCCTGGAGCTTGTATGGCATCAGATGATGCTGGGACATTGTTGAAGGACTGGACCAACAACGTTTTTGCATTGATTGCAAAAGGCGGCAGCATATTTTCAATTTGAGCCAAGAGAGTGAGTTCCAGAGGAGACCTTGAAGCAACAGCTGAGAGCTAATGACACAGTTGGATCAAACTGGTGCACAGGACTGCGCTACCCATCCCCTGGTGAGCAAGATTTAGAAAAGGGGGGCAACTTGTGTATTAATGGGGTGAGCTCATACTCCCAGGAAGGATAATGAATTCCCCACCCTTCCCTAGACAGTCATTTGACCTCACTGTTGAATTCATGTTGTTTGGCAGTAAACCCGAAGGATATGGTCATTGTACAAACATCTACATTGTTTCAAGGACTGCTGCTTTCTCTTGAGTCATGTCTGCTTGTTAAATACTGCAGTGGTTCAACAAAACACAAAGGACTTGTACAGACTGCATATTTTCAGAGAGGTGGCATTCCATTGTGAATCAACCTTTCCAGGTTTGCAAAGCACTTTAGGAGGTACCCGCCAAAATTCAAAGGCTCTTCTCAAAGCACAGCCACTGCTCTGTGATAAAACGTGCATACAAGGTTGGATGCTAGTTACCAGCAGCTTCCTGGACAGGACCAATGTCATTGGTGAGGATGGGAGCCATCCCAGCCACAAAGCCCAGGAAACAGTGGGGCACTGTACTATGCCCATGTTCAGAAAGGGCTGAGCACATGACGTGCCGTGGGGCAAAACAAAAAAACAGTACAAGGTTATATCCTGGTCATGTTCTGCCATGTTAAAATCACTTCTGTATTTGTCCTGTCTGTCTGAGGAATCTGCTCACCATTCACCCACTGCCACAGTCTTTTCTCCACTCCATAGTGACTCCCCTTCCCTCCATTACCTTTGTGTGGTAATACACTGTGCTTACAGAATTTGTCACTGCATAATCCGTTTTGTGGATTATGTGGAAAGCCTGGCTTTCTCCTGTAAGACTTTGGACCGTCCATTTTTTGAAGCATAGTGGGAGCCCAGGACCTGCCAGAATTGGTTTCTCAAAGACCTTGATAAAGAAGGCTATTTCTTGTGTCTGCCAGAACAATTACGGAAAGATTAGGAAAGTGCTTTTATCTGATTGCAATGATTGTAGCACTAAAGACACTATCCTTCTTAAATGTAATTTTTCATTTAACATGATTTTTCTTTTTAAAAAGTGTGTGTTTGTTCATGTTTGGTAATCAAAACTGTGGCTATGATGATAGGTGATTTAAATGTTTCTCCCTTCCCTGGGGGTCTTGACAAAACCTCTCTGCCCCAAAGCTGCCATTTTTTTAGGAGGAAAATTCTCATTTTCACAGAGAGGAAATTTGTTTATATGATTGTTCTATTGCTTTTCTGTTATATTTGAAAAGTAACTATTTTGCCTCATTTTCTTATAGCTGAGGCACTGGTCAGAGTCCAGTTCGGCTGTGTGGGGGACCTTCAGATAACACCCCACTCTCTTCATAATCCTTTGTGCATCCCAAAAGATGGTGTGGGGGGGATCTTTTGTTTCATGCAGATTTTGTGAAAATATCAGAAGCTACCGCCTTGGCTTTCCTGGAAGTCCTGCATGAAGTGCAAACAAATAAACCCACAGACCACCCTCCAATATCTTCTGTGATTCAGCAAGCCTTCTGCAAGTGTGAACGCCTCTCATTTGGTGGGGTAGCCCTGGGAGAGTGAGACTAGCTGCTTCTCACATTCCTGAGAGAGTTGTGCTGTCTTGCTCAGACCATGCATGATGTAAGAGCAGCCGCCTGCTTGGAGAGGGAGGCCTCTTACAAGCAAGTTGGCCAGAGCTTTCACTGATCTCGCCAACATGCCAGAAGGCACCCTCTGGGACAGAGTGCGAGATGCTCTGAAAACAAATGCCCAGAAAAATCGGATTAACTCATTTAGCTAGCTAAGACAGCAAGTATGAGGAATGTTTTCTGAACCCTTGACATAACAGTATAGGACAATTAAAGAAAGAACAATGCTTGATATGGTTTGTCAGGTGAGCAATAATGATGCATTTGAGGGATATGAACTGACAGCTTGGCTATGTTCAGCCTAGCATGGCCTAGACTGGTCCACTCAGCCAGACCAAGGTAACGCCATCTTACACAAGTCTAAGAGGAAGAAATCTCTGTTTTGCAATTAATAACTAGTGGTGTTGCTCTCAGCTTTTCTGACATTCTCAAGAGGGTGTCGAGTTGTTTGCCTTCATCCAATCCATTACCAGCAGAAGATTTAAAGTTAGAGCAGCTTCCTTGGATTTAGATGGAGAGATAACATTGATGATATTAACCCATCCCCGCTCCAGTCTCATGGAGAATAAACATGAAGGGGAAGGCTAATGACCATGGTGTTGGACAGGAATCTCCCAGCACCACTTGCTTTCCAAGAAAGACTGGCACCACCCTATTGCAGTGCCTCCTAAAGCCAGTCTCAGAGAAATGTCGGGAAAGTATACCATGGTTTATGGTATTGGGAGCCGCTGAGAAGTTCACCAGAAGCAACAGGGGCACCCACACCCTGCTAAGTTCCTGGCACAGTTTAATCACCAAAGTGCCAAGGCAATCTCTCCCCAAATTCTCTCCCCAAGGAGATTTGCCTGGTGCCTTCCTTCCTTTTCTGTGCTCGGGGAAGACCTTCCTTATATATATTAATAATTAATATCCTTTTGACCTTTGTTTTGTATTTCTGCTTGCATTTTACTGTTATTTTATTTTTAATACGTTGTTATTGGTTGGTTTTTTTTATTGTGTTTTTCTTGTAATTGTGAGCTGCCCAGAGGTGCTGTGGCACAATTGGACAGCATGCAAATGTTTTAAGTAAATAAATAAATCTCTGACCCACAGCCAGACTAGAAGCCAGGCTGAAATGAATCTAGATATTGTGATAATCCAGAAACCCCTGGAGATAAGAACCCATCCCATGTGCCTTGACCAGGAATGGAATGCTGGAGAATGGCCCAAAATTATGCAGTAGAGGGGTGTCCAGGCAGGGTTTAAAAAATAAACAAGCAAAGTTCTCACCATCACTTCTTTTAGGTAAGACAGAAGCACATTTTGCCCTAAAGAGGGATTCACCACTACCCTTATCAATTCAGCCAGTCACCTGGCCACTTTTATGAGCCGGGAAGATAAGAGTCCCACACAGACAGAGCTGGCTCCATGTTTTTGAGGGCCTTTGTAGAAGAACCCTCAAAAGGGCCCCTTCTTCAGTGACTCTACCTTCTCACCACTGTTGTCATTAGCTGCTATTGCTCCTCCACATTTTTCTCATCACTGCTACCACCTGCTTGCTTGGCAGGCAGAGAACCAGTGAGCAAATTGGCAGACACCTGCCACTTCTCCTTCCTACCAACAGCATCTTGGTAAGAGTGAGAGGCGGGTGAGCAAGCACACTGCAGTTGTAAAAAGGATGAGCAACTGCAGGAGGCTCTTGCCAATGGCCCCTACCACACGGGGGCCTTCTGTAGTGCCAAACATTACCTATCTTTGACATGAGCAGACAAGCAGTGTTGAGCAGACAAGCGGTGGGCCTCACTTCTGCAAGGATTCTTGGGCTGCCCAAATTGAAATATATCCATTATAGGATGCCTTGCACAAGTATTAACTCATCATCATCATCATCATCTCCATAACCTTTATTATTTATATAATTTCTATACCACACAGTAACAGGAAGGTCTCTGGACAGTTTACCACAGTTCATAAATACAGTACAATTAAATACGACAAATGCCATACCAAAAAAAAAAAAAAAACTTAAGAAAGCTAAAAAGCATACAATGAAGAATAGCCCTGTAAAGACATCTGGGATGGGTGCAGTTGACATGCTGAAGCCCTTGGATATCTCAATATATTTTTTTAAAGTCTCAGCAGAAAGGGCCATTTTATCTTGGCATCAAAAGGAAGCCAAGGTTGGAACCAGGTGTTGGGAACGCAGGTGGTAAGTTTTGCTGGAGCACAGTCTCAGCTCACACCGATCTGGACTCTGAGATGGAGGGTGAGGCAAGTGAAGGGGGTGGCCTGGGAAAGGGGACTCCAGGCTTTGGGTTGAGAGAACTCATGGAGTAAGCAGGGCCACTTATCTCAAGGGCGCTCTTCCCAAGTGTGCAGGCAGGCTCTGAGAATGGCCAGAATGTACGGCTGTCAGGTGGGGTCCTGGAAGAGGCACTCGCGGAGTCAGATGAAGCTGGCACAACTCCTGACCCCACAGCATAATGTTGGAAGAATGCCAGCCAACTAGAGGGTCCATGTACAGAGAAAAGGCTCATTTCCAAACAGGCCCTCTTGAAGGGATCAGTCCCAGACATACGCAAAAGGAGGGTTTCTGGAAGTAGTTGCTTAGATTGGGTTCGATGAACCATTCTGCATGCTCAGAGATATATTCTGTGGTGATTGAGTGTATTGGGCATACTTTGGCGAATAAAGAGCTTTTTGCAAAAGAACAGTCTGTTGCCTTGAATGTGCAAAGGGAGGAAAACCCCAGCTCACAACACCAGGTACACCTGAGTGGGGAGGTCACTCCATAGATAGGAGACCCCCATAGAGAAAATCCATACTCTTCTTGTTTCACTCTGAGCCTCCTTTGGACTTGGCACTTGGAGATAGGATGTAGAGCATAGTGTCCAGGTGGAATGTGGCTTGGAAAAGCGCACCAGCAAGTACTGTCATCATAAGCTATGTATGGCTTTAGAAGTCAAAACCAGCATCTTGAATTGGGCTCAGAAGCATGCCGGCAGTTGATTCAAGTGGACCAGGACTGGTCTTATGCAATGAAATGCATGGGTCCCAGTTATTAATCTGGCCACCACATTCTGCATGAGCTGCAGCTTTTGAACAGTCTGCAAGGGTAGCCCCAGATGGTGTGTTTGCAGTAATCTAATTTAGAGATTACCAGATTGTAGGTTTCTGAAACTAAGTTGTACCTGTCCAGAAAATGCACAGCAAAGCTACTAGCTCAAGCTGGTAGAAAGCACTCCATGCCACTGAGAGTACCTATGAAAAGATGGATTAAGGAAGACCCTCATCCAGGGGAACCCTTATCCAGCACAGGTTGAACACCCTCCATCTGGTCAGAGGAACCACCCACCAACAGTGTCTCCGCCTTGTTCTGCCTGAGCTTTGGTTTGTCAGACTTCATCCAATGCAGACACTGATTTAGCACATCCACAGCCTCACTTGAGGCAAAACATAGAGCTGCTTGGCTCCAAAACTCTGGCTTACCTCACTTGGTAGTTTCATGTCGATGCTGAATAGCATGAGAGACAAGACTGACCCCTGAGGAACACCAGAATGGTGAATCCACGGGGCTGAGTAGTATTGCCAAGTTCCACTTTCTGGAGCCATCCATCCAAGTAAGAGAGGAACCACTTCAGTGCCGTACTCCGCATTTCCAGTCCAGACAGTTACCCCAGAAGGATACCATGGTTGATGGTAATGAAATCCACTGACAGATCTAGGGTGATAAACAGGGTCATATTTCTCTTGTGTCTTTCCCACTGTAGGTCCTCATACTGGCTGTTTCCATGTCAAAACATAGCCTGAACCTCAATTGAAGTGATTCCAGATAATCTCATTCAAAAGTGTGTGGAGCTGGTTGGCTACCACCCACTCAAGGACCTTGCCCAGGAAAGAAATATTTCACACTGGCCTATGCTGTTAAGATCTTCTGGGTCCACTGAGGGCTCAGCACCATCTCTGTTACAGTGGACTTTGAATGAACCTGAGATTTTTTTAAGGTCAGCATATAGTAGACCTTGCACAACCCAAAAAGCTCCACTGGATGGTGCATAGAAGTCTGAACAGACACATGGAGGTATTGTTTCTTTGACAACCCGAGCTGCCCTTGTGTATATCTCATTATTATATTGCATTACCTTGCATTTATATCCAGCCTTTTTTCCTCTTGCAAGGAACCCATGGTGGCTTATACAGTGCCAGTGTCTCCTCATAACAACAACTCTATGAGGAAGGTTAGTAAAGAAGGTCAGAACATGAAAAGAGGACCAGAACATGGCATACTGTCAACTGTCTAGGCCATGATTCCCTCACCTGGCTAGCTCTCCTTCCAAAGCCATTTCTCCCTCTACCCATCTCCACACCGATAGGGTTTCTCCAACATCCCCCCACTCAGCCCTCTATTCACTCCCCCAGGTACATATTAAGGCCCTATGATGGGAACTAGTTCCCCACCAAGGGTCCAATTTTTAATTCCTGTGCTGTTGATGAGGGAAGCTGCATGCCATGCCCCTTCGGTTCTCACCCTTTGGCTCACACTGGAGGCTGATATATCCACAAGAAGTGGTACAGAAACAAACACATAGTACTAGTTCCCAGCTGATTTCACTCTCCCTCAAGGTCCCAGGCTCTGCTGCAACTCACTGTATGTGGGCAAACTTCATTCACTGGAAATATGTCAACAATGACATCTAAATTAGGCTGGGTACAATTGATTATACTTGCATTGTCAGACAAATTGGTAACATTGAGCTATCAAATAGTCCTCATCTTCTTCTCACTGGCCAGAGTGTAATAGGACACCTGAAAAAAAAGCCCCACTGGGCAAATTTGTGCAGGTGATGGTGAAGTATGATTACTTTGCTGCCTCGCTGGAATAGGGTTTCAGATGAGCCCCACCCCATGTTTGATCAGACTTGCTTCAAGTTTTCTGCCACCAACCCTCTAGCCAATGTCCCAAAGAGTCAATGTTTGGCTCCACTGTTTGAAAAGATGCTTTCTATTTGGCCCCCTGCACAGCACCTGATCCCAATGCTCTATCCCCCCATATATTCAATTTGCATGAGTCATTTTCTTCCAAGCTGTGTCAGAGAATAAGAGCTTTTTGACCATCTCTCCTGCATATGAGCAGTAAAAGAGGCTTTGGCAGAGCCCCTCTTCTTAGCCACCTTGCACAAGCCAAGACAGGAAATGGCAAAGGACAGCTGATATTCTTGGAAGCTCTCCGCCAGAGCCTTTCTTGCTTTAGGGAAGGGAATTAGCAGTGATAGGGAGAGACAGAATGTGACATGTAGGAAGAAGCAACCACCAAGCAGTGACAACCTTGGGAGGGAAGCACAGCTTCCCTGGGAGGCATCACAAAGGGATGAGTGTAAAGGGCATCCATGTCAGCACCGCACAGGTACACAGATGCTACCTGGTCAGGAATGCCTACCTGTGGGCAGCAGCCAGCTGGCAACTGCACGCTCACGTTGCTGCAACTCCCAGCAGTTCACTCCTCAGCGCTCTGGGCTCTTCTTCCATGCTCCATTCCTCTGTTAGCTGTTGCCGCCACAGAGCTCTTGGCTTGCATGGGAGTGAATCAGTGGGAAGAACTGATTTCAATCCTTCCTCACTGGAAAATACAACACTTGCCACACAAAAAAATAAATAAATAAAAATAAAAAAATCAATTACTGAGCACCTTTTAGGCTATTGTCATATTATAGAGGATGGTGCTGCCCTATGCATGCCCAGTGCCATTGGGAAAGTGCTTTCATGTTGCTCTTGAGGAAATGGCACCAGTAAAATTGGGCCAAGAAAGGAATTTACTGAGTGATTGTGACTGGGGTGGTTTTGTGGGGGACAACACATTCTTTGAATTGAAAAACAGCTCATTCTGTGGAGGAAATGGGTGTACTCTCTGCATGAGATATGAAAAATATGGATAATATGTTACTAGAACACGAGGCAAATTTTCTGGGAAATACCTTCAGTCTAGAATATGAGTAATTTTTGAAACTGAGGACCTGGTCATAAGCTCTTATTTGGCCATAATGTGATTGTACCCTACCCTCAGTAGTTTGCCAGAAGGAGTCCAGCTGAAGACAATAAATGCTTTGGAAATGAGAGATTATCAAAGCGGAATCTTGCAATGAATGCCCATGCTTGCTGCCTTCTTCAGGTGACCAGCGCAAAAGGTGAATTCTCCAGGCACAGAATGTTTTTAATGACGGAATTAGGAAGCAGTTCCAAGTCAAGGAATCTCAAGTGTTAGATGTCAACATGGGAACTTAATAGCAGATAGGGAAGTTGTGATATTGGTTAGGGAGTACCAAGAGTTGCCGCTTCCATGCAGATAAAATTCTATTTTTGAGCTCTTTACTACAATACTTGGGTATTATTACGGGAAGCATCTGCTCACCAGCCGCATCTAATAGCCATTAAAGATAACAATAAATACATGTAGCCAATTCTGTGGAGAATAAATCCGTGCAATTCAAGTGGGCTTGGCCCTGTTAGAAGAAAATGTGACCAGCCAGAGCAAGTGAGGATGACTGAGTTGCAACACATGCATTGTTCAGTGTATAAATAACTACCTGAACAGGTACTTCCTTGGGAAGTACTGAGGAAAGCCAATCCAAGATCTTGAAAATGGATTGAGTCTGTAGATTCCCTTAGGGAGCCAAGCAGGCATTATTTTAGATCTGAGTCTAGCAGCTACATCTTTTATTTATTTTTACTCTACAGTAGGTACAAAGGGCCTGATTTGGGCTTTAAATGCCCACTTGGCCTGTACATTAAGGTCCCAGTTTGAACTGGGGGCCTTCCAACTATAAAGAAAGAAAGAACCCTTATCTTCTAGGCACTGATAAAGTACTGTCTGTTTAGGCCCACAGTCTCACATGCCAAATATGAAAGAAATGTGTCTGTGTCACGTCCCGTTTGACCAGCATTGTGTTTAAGCAAGTTGCCCTGCCTGCACCACAGCAGCATGCCAGAGAACCATGGCCAGGGTACCGGCCCTACTGATGTGTGTACTGCAGATGTACCAGCCAACAGCTCAGTTTAAACATGAAACGATACACAGAATAGGTAATGTTTCATTTCATCATATGTAAATTGGGCCCCCTTTTCCTGCCTTGCTGCAGAAAACCTGCCAAATGCCTCCTGGCTGTTAGTGCTGGGAATCCTCTACGTTGGAAATCCCCTCCATCTCTCAGCTCCCTCAACTGCCGCCGAGGGAGGAGAAAGAGGAGGTCGGTGGAAAGAGTGGCTCTGCGCAATGGGAGGCACACAAGCATCCCAGAGGACAGGGGCTGTCTGGAGCCATGCTGGGGTGGGAGAGGCCAGGATGGCAGAAGTACGGCAGCCGGGCACAACTGTGGAAAACACAGGCACCCGAGAACCGTTGGGAAGAGGCCGGACCTGCACAGACCCAGCACTTGACGACGGGGCCACCCGGCTGGCCTTCGGGATGGGCTTTGGATGAGGGTGACGCCGGCAAGATGAGGAAGGCGGCGGGCGGCAGGGAAACAGGCGAGGGAGCGCAGGGACTTCGGAGCAGGCGAGGGAGGAGAGCGCAAAGCGCGAAGGCATCCCGCCGCCCGAATGGCTCGACTCCCGCGGGCCAGCTGCGTCCGGCGCGCCCGGGAGCCGGAGCGGAGCCCCGCGGGCCGCCCAGCCCCGCCCAGCCCGCTGCGCCCGCCAGCATCCCAGACGATCGTCCCTCCCCTCGGTCTGTGGTGAGGGTGGGCGGGATGGAAGGAAGGAAGGAAGGCAGGCGAGGGACCGCGAAAGGAGGAGAGCTGCAGAGGCGGCGGGCGGGGAGGAGCTGGCGGCGGGCGGGGAGCGGGGCGCGCTGCCACTCCAGGCATCCGCGATCATCACGTCCATTGCCCAGAGAGGGAAGAAGACCAGGCGGGCTAGCGCGCCCCGCGCCTCCTCCGAAGTCCCGCGGGCGGCTACAGCAGGAGCGAGCAAGATGGTGAGAGGCTCCGCGGGAGTCGGGATCGGGGCCTCGCGAGGGGTTGGGAGGCGAAGAGGGCCCCGAAGTTTCTTCCTCCTCCCGCACGCTAAGTCCCTCATGTCTCCCCCCTCCCCCTTTTCCCACTTGGCAGCACTGGAAGAGCGTCTCCGTCTTCGTCGCCCTGGTGGGGACCGTCGCGGCGCTCCAGGCTGAGGTAGGAGATGCGATGGAGGGACAGGCCGCGCTCCTTGCCTTGCGCTGCTCGGCTGCGCCGGCACCCTGGGGAAGGCGCCTCGCAGATTTCGGCGTGCAGAGGGCGGGGGGCTGGGGCTGAATTCCAGGGACCAGGCGCCAGGCCGCGCCAGCTGTGTGAGCCGGCGGAGCGCCCCGCAGCGCATGCTTGCTTTCATCTGGGGAAACAAAAGCGCGAAGGACTGAAGCTCGGGAAGGAATAACGGATAGACTGGGGTCAGGGCGAGAGATGGCTCGGTGATATATTTTCTGCAGAGCAACAACTTTCTCCCAGAGCGCTGTGATTATGCTCCACCAAAGTTTTCATCTGGGTTAGCCAGACAGGAAAATAGCTTTGCTTTCCTGTGGAAACAATCGTGGAAAGTGCATTTCAGGCGGGGGCCCAGGCGTGTGTGGGGAGAGCAAAACCTGGAGATCTCCAGTTTATACCGAACCTGCCTTTTATGCCTATGAAGGCAATAAGGGGTTGCCAATGAAATGAAGTCTGAAAGGCCTGCTTAGGAAGTCTTCATAGTGGCATCTACTTGCTTTGGCATCCTTTTCCGAAGAGCCTGTGCTTTACAAAGTAAATTTTTTGTTAGTGTAAACACAAGCAATGTTGACTAGAAATGCAAGAATGGTGTCTGAATTCCCAGAGTTTCAGACTGCCTCCCTGAAAGTGAGGTCATTGACAAAGTATTTGATCATTATGGCTGGAAAAATGTGGAAGTGATTAAAGAAAATGAGCTCAAGCTGCTTCAGGCAGAAGGACAGAATATACATTATGAGGATCTGAGGTCCCCAGTGGGTTCAACCTTGCCCTCTTTCCTGCACACATTTTCCCCTCCTGTTATGTTGACTGCAGATTAACAGAAAAGGAAGCAAATTTCTCCCAGGACCATTAAAATTGGGCTTTGAGCAATAAATAAATAAAATTGAATAATTTTCTGAGGAAAAAGTATTCCTCATTCCTTTGTTGCAACAGCAATAGAGAAAAGTTTTGTAACACTAGAGCGGAAAGTCTAATGCGTTTCTTTTTCAAATGTCTATATTTTAGTCAGGGGATAAAGTCAGCCATGAAGCAGCCTGGGAATAGTTGTCTGAGGCAAGAATTTTTTCACAGAGCAAAGGAGAAAAGGGGTGGGTAACACCTCAGGCACAAAAGCAAGGGAGTCCTTTCAGAGCTGGCTGCTTGGTCGCTGGCAGAACCCTTGGTGAACTCTGCTAGGCGAGTCTGTGCGGGCCTTACCTGCCATGGCTCCCTGGCCTCCCAAGGGACGTTCCGGCCTGCTTGTAGAGAAGGCACCCTTCTGTGTGGTAAGTGACTGGCAGCTGTTCCCCCAACCAGACCTTCCTCTACTTCAAACCCTCTTCCCCAGTGTCATGATGCCAGAGCTCTTTTACAACCATTTAAAGCCCTCTTGCCTTTTCACAGACATTGCATGTTGGGTTAATGTGTTTATTTACAGTTCCAAGATACTTTTCCTGGCCAATCACTGCCAGCTCACATCTCTTCAGCTTTTATGTGGAACTGGGATTTTTTTTTTTTTTTGCTGAATGTGCATCATCTGCATTTGCCAGTGTAATGCTCCTTCCCATCTGGAGCCCTTTGTTGTCCCTATTGCTTTCAACAGTACCAAATAAACTGGTGTTGCCAGCAGATGTGATCATTTCACTGCTAATTCCAACTCCAGATAATTTATAAGCAACTTTAAAGGCACTGCCTACAAGAGCTCCTTCATCTCACCGTCGCAAAAACTAACAATTCATTCCTACTCTCTGCTTTCTATTGTTTAATCAGTTTCTGATACATAAGAAGACAACTCATATTTCATGATGCTACATGTGCTCAGAGACACTTTGAGCATACTGGGTGGTTTGCTGCTTTGTTTCTTTATGAAGTAAAACAACACTATTTTGTCATGAAGCGAGGTGGGGAACTGGTTTCTGACTCTCCATGGGTTGGAAGACATTGTGGATGTGGCCATGTCCCCAGCCATCATTTGGTCCCTGGCTGTCCCACCCATGACTTCTGCTGGGAACCTGGCCTTGCTGTGCATTGGTTTTGCTCACTGGGGAGGCCCTCGTGCAGTGAAGCTTCTGCAGCTGAGGATTAGCTTTTCCCAGTGTATTAGCCAGGACCATCTGCCTTCACGCCCTCTCTTATAAAGGTGTGGGGTAATGAAACTGGGCTGCCCAAGCGTCTTTTTCATCCCAACTGAGAGAAGAGATTCAGCCCTCCCAGCTGGAATCCCCCATTATAAGCAGTCTGATTTGTGATCAGAGATAACAAGGGAGTCTCCTTTTGGTCACCTGCCCTTTCAGTGGCAAGGGAGCAATGTGCAAGGCGATCTCCTGGTCATCTCCTGTCACAGTTTCCCCACTGCTGCTGTAGATACACTATTAGTGTTAGCACATCCTCTTGCCTGATTAATTGCCTGTTCCTGAATGGTTTTCACTGAATTTTTCCTGGTTCTGCATTCCTCCGGATTTCCGTTATGCCTATGCTTTCTATGATCTTTGAGAGCATCCACTCCAATATTTCTGTCTTGAATCAGAGACTTCCAGCTTTAACCAAGAATGATCTATATGTGGTTTCTAGCATGTGCACTTTCCCTGTGGTCCTTGACTGACTCTTTATGTTTTACTGTATGCTTGTAGCCTATTCCCATCCTGTCCTCATTGGGAAATGATAAATATTTTTATTCTCAAAAGGTTATTCAGCCCTGTAGAAATCTCACTGCTCCCGTTGGCTTTCACCCAGGGTTTTGTTTAAGAGCTGCTCTGCCAACTTTTTGAGGTTAAACACTAACAGTTTGGCTGCATTCTGTTTCATGCAGAGCCCATCCAGATTTGGCTTCTCCTGAAACATCCCACAGTGCCTAATAAATCCAAACCCCTCTGACCTATGCTGCCATCTCATCCATTCATTGGACCCCTCAGCCTTGCCAGACTGCTTGGCCTTGTGCATGGAACAGGTGATACAGCAGAGAAAGTAACCTTAGACACAGTGATTGGGAATGTCCCTACATAGCTCCCTACAATCCCAGTAAGAGACCCCACAGTATCTCTGACTGACTGCATCAGTGAGGAAGTTAATGTGGCCATTTGGACAAGTTCACCCATGTTGTGCGAGGAGCTGCGTTTCAAATGTTCTCCAGTAGCAGCTTGTTCTCCTCTATGCCCTATTTCTAATGGGCAAGGAAAATGGATCATGTGCAATGAACATAAGAGCCCTGCTGGATCAGACCAAATATTGCTCTAGTCCAGCGCCCTGTTTCCCACTGTGGATGCTTCTGAGGACCTTACAAGCAGAATCTGAAAGTAGTCACAGGATCCATTGGCTTAATGTTGCCTCTGAGACTGAAGGTTCAGTATAGCTGTGGTGACTAATGGGCATTAATAGGTTTTTCTTCCATGCACATTGGCAGCTTTATTTTCAACCCCTTTCCAAATAATTCATGACACAGAATTGATTTATTACGTTCCACATTTCCCCTCTTTTTTACAGCTGCTGCACACTGTATTATCTTCACTGACGTATCTGTCACAGCCCTGAGATCTCTTTTCTCCTTAATTGCCATCAGCCCAGACCCCATTGGTGCATAAGTGAAGTTAGAATGTTTTGCCTCAATCTGCAGCACTTCACACTTGACTACAGTCTGTTTCTGAATGTTCCCTCCATGCAATTAATGGGAGAGTTGGACATATCAGCGGGCAGTCTGGCAGTGCAATTCTGTGGCCACCAGACAGCTTCTAGTTGGCCACAGGATCTTCTGGAATCCCAGCTATGGAGGTGGAAAATCATTCCAACCTTGTAGCTGCGGATCCACACTTGGTTCCTCCAACCCACCCCTCACAGTTGCTGTGGAGAGAACTGCACTGGCAGCCTCCGAGAAGGGGCTTAGGGGGCATTCTGAGTTGTGGGGAATGGGGAGTCCAGCACTGCCAAGATGTGATGTTTCCTGATGATGCCTTATCCTCCTTTCCTCTCCCTCCAAAGTGTCACACTTAGATGGCCAAAATTGGCTAAGTGCTTTATAAGGCTGCACTTTTACCCTGACATTCCCTCACCCTCCATAGGATGCCCATAAGGGAGGGTTCAGGGCATCCCCAAAGGAATATGCCATAAATGTGTGGAACAGCCTTCCCCTTTCAGATGGGGGGAACCCAGCAGTGGGATGCAGTCCCGCCCAATCCGCTGTGATTATTGCTAGGGCAATGTTTGAAGCTATTTGCCATTTTGTTACCCATTCCCTCATTTTGAAGAAGGTCTTGGGAGAACTCTTGCCAATTTGCTTTGTACCACACTGAATGGTTTGGTATCATCCCCTATGGGGGCAGCTCCTTGCTCACCTCTAACACAAGATAACTTATGAACAAGTTTAAAAACACTGGTCTCATTGCAGATCCTTGGGGGACCTCAGCTGTCTCTATTGTGGGAACTGTTTGTTTATTCCTCTCCTTTGTGCCTCATTTTTTAACCAGTACTTGATTTCCCCATATTGCAGGTGAAAAGGCATAGAAACATAGCAAGTCGGAAGGAGCCTCCTAGGCCATCTAGCCTGACCCCTGGCACAAACTGCCTCCACTCATATAATGTCCAAAGTGTGGGTGTCCAACCTTTCCTTGAATGCTTTCACTGACAGGGCCTCAACCACCTCCCATGGAAGCCCATTCCATATCCTAGGGGCCTTAACCATCAGGAAATAGAACATCTAGCCTAAAACCCAGTTCCTTTAGTTTTGCCCCATTGGATCATGTCCTTCTTTCCATCACAGGGAAGAACAGGTCATGAACCTCTACCTTGTGACATCCCTTCACATACCTGTATATTGCTATAAGATCCCCTCAGAGTTTCCTTTTCTTCAAACTGAAAAGTTCCAGTTCGCTCAACCTCACTTATCCTTTTCTTCAAACTGAAAAGTTCCAGTTCTCTCAACCTCACTTCATATGGCACCCCTGCCCGCCCCCCCCCCACCAAAATCCGGCTAGCATCCTTGTGATCCTGCACTGAATTGATTTCAACCTTGCTATGTCCCTCATGTAATGTGGAGCCCAGAACTGGACACAGTACTCCAGTTGTGGGTGCACCAGAGTCTTATAGAGCAGCACCAGCACCTCTCCTGATCTGGAAGCCACATCCAAGGGTGGCGTTTGCCCTCTTAACTTAATCACCACACTGGCTCATGTTCAGTATGGTGTTGACAAGTACCCCAAGATCCCTTTCACAAGTGCTGTTTGCAGCCACTTGTCCCCCATCCTGTACCTATGGCACCTATTCCTGATACCTAAGTGCAAGATCTTGCACTTTAGATAAGTGCCATCCCATTGTCCCTCACCCACTTCCACTATCTGTCCAGCTCTTTTTGGATCTGGAGTATCTGCTCCCCAGTTGTGGCCAGCACCACCACTTTGGTATCAGCTGTGAATCTGGTCAGCAGACTGGTTATCCCCTCCTCCAGGTCATTGATGAAAAGACATTCCTATGCTGGGTGTTGTAAACATTTTGGAGTGTTTAAGGTTTTGGAGGAATACTCTTTGACGTATGTTCCCCTGCTTAGTTTACCTGGAGGTGGTGAGTGGCAGTCATCTGAGGCCCTTACTGACTTCAGCTGCATGTATTAAATTTAATCATATGTTAAGCAGGTTTAAAGCAGTAGGTGGACATTTCTTTGTTATTTATTCAATTTCCATTCTGCCTTTCTACCAGGAAATGGCACTGAACCCCAGTTATAGCAGGTGCAAAGGAGTCTCTGCCACTTCTTCCCTTTTGCTCTTTGATCCAGTGGTGTGCCACTCAGACAGGAACTTCCCTGCAAGTGCAAGGAGAACACTTAACAGTTAAGTCTAAACTTCATCTTGTGCACAGGTAGTTTAGGAATGATAAGGCTGAGAACTACAACGTTTTCCGTATTCCTTAAAACTCCATTCTAGGGAACTTTTCTTTGCCATACCTATGGAGTTCATCTGTGGAACCTCATCTGCTGCATAAGTCACCACAGGCTTTCAGTACAAATAGTGTGGAACATCTCATGGCAGAAAGTGAAGAGGAACTAAAGAGCCTCTTGGTGCGGGTGAAGGAGGAGAGTGCAGAAGTTGGTTTGAAACTCAACATTAAGAAAACTAAGATAATGGCATCTGGTCCTCTCACTTCCTGGCAAATAGATGGGGAAGAAATGGAGGTAGTGACAGATTTTATTTTTCTGGGCTCCAAGATCACTGCAGATGGGGACTGCAGCCAAGAAATTAAAAGATGCTTGCTCCTTGGGAGGAAAGCTATGGCAAATCTAGAC
>NW_025336223.1:294207-295390 GCF_004798865.1 Varanus komodoensis | reverse complement strand
TAGTATGCTGTCTAGATTTGCCATAGCTTTCCCCCCAAGGAGCAAGCATCTTTTAATTTCTTGGCTGCAGTCCCCATCTGCAGTGATCTTGGAGCCCAGAAAAATAAAATCTGTCACTACCTCCATTTCTTCCCCATCTATTTGCCAGGAAGTGAGAGGACCAGATGCCATTATCTTAGTTTTCTTAATGTTGAGTTTCAAACCAACTTCTGCACTCTCCTCCTTCACCCGCACCAAGAGGCTCTTTAGTTCCTCTTCACTTTCTGGCAAATAGATGGGGAAGAAATGGAGGTAGTGACAGATTTTATTTTTCTGGGCTCCAAGATCACTGCAGATGGGGACTGCAGCCAAGAAATTAAAAGATGCTTGCTCCTTGGGAGGAAAGCTATGGCAAATCTAGACAGCTTACTTACATCACCCTGCCGACAAAAGTGCATATAGTCAAGGCTATGGTTTTCCCAGTTGCAATGTATGGCTGTGAAAGCTGGACCATAAGGAAGGCTGAGTGCAAAAGGATTGAGGCCTTTGAATTGTGGTGCTGGAGAAGACTCCTGCGAGTCCCTTGGACCGCAAGGCGATCAAACCGGTTAGTCCTAGAGGAGATCAACCCTGACTGCTCTTTAGAAGGCCAGATACTGCAGATGAAACTCAAATACTTTGGCCACCTAATGAGAAGGAAGGACGCACTGGAGAAGACCCTGATGCTGGGAACAATAGATGGCAAAAGAAGAAGGGGACGGCAGAGGATGAGGTGGCTACATGGAGTCACTGAAGCAGTTGGTGTGAGCTTGGGTGGACTCCGGGAGATGGTGGAGGACAGGAGGGCCTGGAGGAATGTTGTCCATGGGGTCGCGATGGGTTGGACACAACTTCGTGACTAACAACAACAACAACAGTCTGGAACAAAGAAATACTTCTCCTTTTCTTTCATTTTGCAAGCGACTAGCAGCTTCTTACCAGATCATCTGTTGTTGCATGCCATCCAGTCATTCCTGAGCCATGATGCCGCTCTGAATGAATGCCTTCCAAAGTGACCTGTCCTTCACAGCACTGCTCTGCTCTTGTAAACTCAAGGCTGCTGCTTCCTTTATGGAATTGATCCATCTCATAGTTCCTCTTCCTCTTCCGCCTTTGACTTTCCCTAGTATATTGCCGGATTGTCTTAAGTGGGGGTCCTCAAACT
>NW_025336223.1:261582-294107 GCF_004798865.1 Varanus komodoensis | reverse complement strand
GGGCATGGCGGGCCGGATCCGTCCCGTGGGCCGTAGTTTGAGGACCCATGGTCTTAAATTTTCTATTTCCAAAATGTAGCAGAAGGAGAATTCACTGCATCATCTGACATCTTGGACTGTAATTTAGCTGGAAAGTGTTGATAGGAGGCTGGAAAGTGTGACAGGCTGTTTCTGTAATGATGTGGGGCTCTTAGTCCTTCCTCAACAGCTTGGGGTCCAAGCACTATTATTGGCAGAATGGGAGGCTGAAAAAGAGCACTGCTGATATGTACATGGTTTTGATTACATAAGAAAAAGGTCTGCAACCGGATTCCAGGTTTCCATCCTTCCTGCTCACTCCTCCAGTTGTTGGCACTGTGTCTGAAATTCAGTCCCAAGATAAATTGCCCATGTTGCCTGTTTCATAGAGGCTAGATAGCTGCTGCACCTCCTGCTGTAGCCACTTTGCAGGGGACTCTGGTAGCTGCTTACCAGGACCATGGAAACCACCATGCTGGGTTCAGATGACTGGAGAAACATGGAAACCATAGAGCAGACCATCGGTGAAGCATGGAAACCATAGAACATTTTTTTTTTTTTTTTAGCCGAGAATGCACTGAGGTTTTATTGAGCTTTTATGGTACTGGGGGTTTATTGTATTGGGGTTTTAATGTATGGTTAACTTTTTTTGATGTTGTGAGCTGCCCTGAGGCTTATTGCGATGGGGCGGCATAGAAATGTTTTAAATAAATAAATGAATAAAATAGAACAGACCATTGTTTCTTACTGTAGTTTCTAAAACCAAATGTATCATGCTGAAATGCCCTAACAGGGTTTGGATGACACAACAGACCATCCTGCACAAGAAACCACCATGGGGTGCCATGTCATGCAAACCCACCCATAGTCTCTGGGCCTGGATGGACAGTGGGTGCATGGCCAGTGTCAAGGGTAAGCGCAGTGAGATGACTCCCAAGAGGCCACCCACCCCCCAAAGTGCTCCTGAACTTATCCCTTCCCTCCGCCACTTGCTTGCTCACAGGTCTCTTGCTCTGGCTCAGGCAATGGAGGTGGTGAGAAGGAGGGGCAGTGGATGTTCCTGCTTCCTCACTTAGTGGCTCTCTGGCTGTCAGGCACAGGTGGCAACAGTGATGGGAAAGGGAGTGAGAAGCAGTAGTGGCTGGTGACCATGACAGTGAGAAGGGGGGCTTGCTGAAGGAGGGGGCCCATTGAGCAGCTTTTGCTCCAGGGCCCTCAAAAGCCAGATGGCTGCTGTGGGCAAGTGCCTGTGCGGCCATGGCCTGGCCTGCAGGGTGTGGAGAGAGTGATCTCTGCAGTGAGGGATCCCCTGTCATGTCCATCTGCCCCCCACCAGTGTGGCTGTACAGTTGGTTGACGGTTTGTCTGTGTAGCAAGCCTACTGTTGCGGCTTTATTTTCCTTGCTCTGACATCCTTGTCCTTCCCTGTCCTGGGTGTTCTGGTGCTTCCAGGAGTAAGCGTGAGCGTGTGTGCTGGGCGCGCACACTCGGCAGTTCCCAGCAGTCTCCCCAGTGGAGGCAAATCATGGGAAAGACTTGGGCTGGCAAGGTGCCATGAGGAATGTTCCTTCTACACTGCCACACTGGTGACCTCTGAGCAAAACAAAGGCCTGGCACCAGGCAGAGGGGGCTGCGGTCACCAGAATCAGTCAGCAAGACTGGGTGCTGCAGAGCAAATATTAGTTCCAACAATGAACCTCATGGCTGCAGAGATGCTCTGTATGCAGCCAGAGTGCAGCATTGGTAATAAGTAGCAAGCCACACAGAGGAGCTCCATCCATTCCTAAAACAATAAATGTTGCTATAAAGGATGCTTGCAATCCCTGTGCACACTAAACCCTCCAACATATTAATTATGAGCTTCACCAGTGGCTCATCTGTTTTTAAACAGCTGCAGTTTTTACCAAGCAACAGCAGCAGTGATGGTATTTTGAAAGAAAGACAGATTAATGGGGCGTCCAACTTCCATGGAGGACTTCCTAGACTGCATGACAGGCAGCAGCATGCGGGGGGGGGGGCAGTTTTCCCTATTGCTCCATTTTTGTAGTAGGTTTGATTTCAAGTAACTGTCTGTAGAGGAGCCTGCACAGAATACAGGAGCCCAGGATACTGGAAGAAGGCTGATAGCTTCATAAAGGAGCAGCTAGATGTGTATTGCTGATCTTTTTAGGTCACTTGTATTTCTCTGAGAGTTGGTGATGTCTGTGCTTCTGAATCCCTTGGTGGGCAGCCTAAAAAGAGCCCAGAGAAACACAGCAACAATATTGACTGAATGGTGACCAGCTGCAATAGACAGTGTCACTGGCTAGTTGTAGAACAGGAGATAGTGAACTGACTGAAGGCACACAGTGGGAACTAGATGATCTTCCAGATTCTTTCTCTGCACTCCACAATCCACATCTGGAGCCTGGGTGAAGCACATTAACTTAAGGGTTGGTATTGTTTTTATGGTTTACCTACCTCATCTCAGCAGCAGCAGCAGCATTTTAATCTTCAGATCATTGTCATTGTTTTGATCAGAGGGCCATAATAGACCTCTAGTATTATATTGGTTTACTGGCCTGGAATTTTGATGAAGGCTGTGAATGAACAGTGTTTCATTTTAAAGATGACCTTATGCTATATGGCTCACATTTGCTCTTAGTGCATCTGTGCTGGAGAGGAAGGCACTTAAGACTAACACATGCAAAATAATGCTAGGCTGGTATCAAATAATATAACAGATAATCTGTAATATAAGCAGGCACATTCTGGTATGACTTTGAGTGAGTTTCTTGAGAAAATGTCAGAAGAACTGAACTGGAAATCTGAGCTAATTGGGCAGAGGGAAGAGCAACCCTTGTACAAAAGGATCTCAGAGTGTGCCAAATACTGGTTTGATGTCTTTGATAGATTTTTTGGATAGCCGCACATCATGGAGTTTTGGAGAATAGAAAAAAAAGGTAGATTCAAATTCTTATGTGGGCCCTTGCATTAAACATTTGCCAGCCTCAGTTTCTGCAAGAGTGATGTTATTATTTAGTCCAAGCACCCTTAAACTGTTTCCATTTTTGATTAATTTGGAACTTTAGGGTATGGAAAGATAGATGGGGGTTATTTCTGTGTGGTATTTACCACATTGGTAAATAGTTTACCAATATTTTGGTAAACAGGACAGAAACACCCAATATTCCATCTTGTAGCTGTACAGCTGTCAAATGCTTTGCGACAGAAAAGCTGCAACTCCTACTGAGTTAGGAATGAACATTGCTGTTATTTGCCTTGTCTTTTATTATTTGCAGCTTTGTGTTTTAAAAGACATTCCAGTCCTCTGACAAAATTGGAGAGCAATTTGTTCAGAGCTGATGGCCTTTGCTGCTTATAAAATGATGGCTTCAGTCATGGTAACCTTCAGTCATGGAGCTCTGGTGTGTCCTGATTGACCAGACTCCAGGAGATGTGGGATCTGATTGACTGGGCATGGTTTCGTTCCTCCCTAGGGGTGTATTTTGCAGCTGTTTGAGTGAAATAATGTGGCAGCCAAGAATAAGTAAGGTGTGGTGGAGTTTGTGTTTGGCTGCCCTCCAAAACTGAAAGAGGGTGGGGGAACACTTGTGACTTGCAGGAAAAACTTGGATGAAGTTGAAGATTTTAGTACAGAAATGTTCTGAAGTGCTCCCATTAATTTGCTTGCTGCCAGTCCTTTCCATTTACTCAGATACTTACAGAGCATTACTGCCAGTCTACCTCCTCTCCAGGCCAGGGGTAGGTGGGAGGGGTGGAAGACTCATGATGCTTGTTCACAAGGAGCTATACATATGTTCACGGATATACGCACTGGGCCTTCTATTTTGGGAGATGACCATTGCTCCAATTTTCTCTTCAAAAACAGTATTTGTTGGTTTTCAAAGGGAAAAACCAATTACTACTCCTCCTGCCCTCACCGTTTCCAACAAAAATATAAAAGCTAGGAAACTTTTTGAAGACCTCTCATACCTTCCACCTAAAGAAATGCATTTAGAAATTCAGTGCCAAGATGTATCACTTCCTGATTATGTCTCCTGTTTCTTTCTCATTGGTCCACCCATAGAGAATGGTTGGTTGGAGTGCTTCCTACAGTTTCCACTTTTTCTAGAGGATTCTGTAGTAGTTGCATTCCAGGAACATGGAAATCATGATCCTGGGTTCAGATAATACAATAAACTATGGTAGTTCAGAGAAACCATAGAACAAACTGTTTCTTGTTGTAGTTTCTAAATACTAAATTTACCATGGTGAAAACCACAACTGGGTTCAGACAGCAAGATAGGCCAACAGTGGTAAAAAACCACCATGGTTTGTCATGTTTTCTGAATCCAAGTCAATATCTGGTTGGTTCCATTTAATGATAATGATCACTCTCCGTCTTTTGATAGCAGAGCCTAACCATTGTATGTTAAATGGATAAGTTGTTTATTCTGCAATTGGGATCAAACTAGACCTATTTCTACTAGTACTACCATTACTGTGGGGCTTTGGGTGCAATTTACTCCAGTAGGTTATTTTGGCAGGTGGTAGATAGGTGTAACTTTTTCAGTTTTCCTCTTTCCCAAACTCCAATGAAGTATATAAACTATATATATTTCAAGGCTAGTAAGCAGAAGAAAGAAAAAGGCTACATAACTGGCCTTTGATCAACATCAAGATATTTATCAGTGAATCCCTGATCTTCAAAAGTAAGTAGCACATATTGCTTAGGTATCTTACATTTTACTTTATAATATTCTGCAGTAGTTTTTATATATTTTACATTTAGTTCTGTTCTGATTGCGTTGCATTTCAAACTTTTAGCTTTTGTGGTGTACATTGTAATTTATTGTTTTAGAAATTGTGATCTACCCAGAGAATTTCTGTTACTGGGGTGATTTAAAGTCTAAATAAACAAATTGAAGACCTTCTCTCATGCCCCGTCCGTGTGCATGTTGCTTAATCACTCTGCTCTGCTCCGAAGGAGGCTTAAGTATGCCCCCATGTAGTCTGCTTTTCCCTGCAGTACTGTTTCTTCCATGCCTTTGTTTTCAAGGCCTACTCCAGATGTTTTTAGGCCTGCTCTAGTCCAAATCTAGTTTGGCTTCCACATGTTCCTAAAATGAGACATCTGCCTCCAGGTCTGTGTATAGTTGTTTTGTTTCCCTCTGAGTGGTGATGACTGGTGTCTGCACAAAACACAGTGAGTTTAAATAGGAAGCCATTTGTATCTGATTTCTCCCTCTTGCAGTTTCAGTTAATAGTTAGAATAAATGCCCCCATTTGGGCATAATCTTTGGGCATAAGTCCTGCCTCGTATTTTTCAATGGATATCTTCCAATGGTGAGTCTATAGCTCCTTTAAAATAACCTCCTTCAGAGAATAATAGGTACAGTTCATTACAGTTCAGAACTCTATTCTGGCCATCAATAGATCTTTAGACCCCTTGCAGCTGCAGTTTAAACATCTATTTTGTTCTGAAATTCTTTTTTTTAATTGCAGGTCTAGTGTATTTTTTGTGACAAGCTAAAGTTTCTGTTTGAGACCTGATACTTCATTTGCCAATCCTGCTATTTTTTACTATTACTATTTTGGTTGCCGTGTTGGTGATTTTGTCTTGTGGTTTGATTGCAGAAGGTGTACTCCCATGAAATACTGTCTCAGATGCTTAGAGAGAGTCTTAGTCTCTATCATGGGCTTCCAATTTGTGCCCATCCTATTCCTTTTACATTAGTTGTCATGGTCCCAAATGTCATACCTCTACTGAAGGATTCTTTTTTGGAGGAAGAGCTTTGGAGCCAGAAGTCCCCAGAGTTACTCCACAGGACCTTGGCACTATCCTTGAGAGTCTTTTGCCAAGTAAAGGTTGCCTGTTTGCTGAAGAGTAAAAGACCTCATGAGTAAAGGATTTCTTCTGAGTAGGACCCTCATCTGGAAGACTTCCTACAGAAATCTCTAATGAGTCCTGGGTGGAGCACTGGAAACTTCAGCATAAGTCTCCAGTTTCAAATGGTTGCTTGGTACAACCATGTCTTTTGGTCAACTTCAGTGCTTTCAAACTTTGTTTGCCTGGCTTTACTTTGTGCCTGATCCTCTGCATTGCTGACCTTTGGATTCCTAGATTCTTCCCTTTGAACTGTGCGTGTGCTGGACTGCGTCTCTGTGTGTTGACCATGCCCACATCTCAGGTACTTCTCCTGGAACTCTCCTTTGTGACTACTGATCTTTGCCAGCTTGCTGGTGTCTTCTGCTTTGAACTGTCACCTTGCTGGACTGTTTCAGCTGTACTTAACTGGCTCAATTATACAGCTTCATTGTTTCTTGTTGGTTGCTGGTTATGATACCATATTTGACTCATAGCTATAAAGCTCAGCCTAACTCAGCTATTCATGTAGGAACTAATGACACTGCCAACAGGAGCTTTTAGGAAATTACATCAGACTTTGAAACCTTGGGGAGGAAAATTAAAAGCATTAGGGCCCAGAGAGTTTTCTCCTCCATACTTCTAGTTTGCAGAAAAGAAAAAGATACCGGTGGGGGGGGTACTTCCTGTGAATTCCTGGAAACTGTGAAGATTTGGATTCTGGAACCATGGGCTAAGCTTCCTGGAAGATGGACTGCTGGTAAATGATGGATTGCACCTTACAAAGAAAGGAAAGGATGTACTTGGCCACAGCATGAAGTTTCTCAGGAGGACTTTAAACTGAATTCAACAGGGGAAGAAGATGTACATCTGGCTGTGACATCAACTGACAAAGGATTATGTACTGCAACAGTGAAAGAAACTCTAGCTGGGCCTAACACTAGTCTCCCAAAAATGTAGGACTGAAGCTAGGGAATAATTCATGTGGACTTATCTACATAAGTATGGGAAACAAACAACATGAACTTGAACTCTGAGTACATGAGGGCAAATACAACCCAATGAGCATAACTGAAAATTGGTGGGATGACTCCCATGAATGAAATTCAAACATTGCAGGATATAACCCATTCAAAAAGATTAAAAGTAACAGAAAAGGAGGCAAAATTGCACTTTGTTAAAGATACATATCTCTGCAAAGAAATACAGGAAGATGAGACCAGTAATCCCATCAAATGCATCTGGATTAATATAAATGGAAAAAGAAATAAAAGGAGTATAGTAGCAGGAGTCTATTATCATCCATGCAACCGAGGTGAGGATAACATTGAAACTTTCAAAAAACAAGTTGCCAGTATTTCACGGAGGCATGATGTCATCATTATGGGGGACATCAGTTTCCCTGATATCTCTTGGGAGTCAAACTCTGCCAAACATGGCCCCTCTAAGGGATTCCTAACATGTGTTGCCGATAACCTTCTCCAGTTGAAAGTAGAAGTAGGAACAAGAGGTATGGTTTTACTCATCCTGATCCTAACCAATACGGAAGACATAGTGGACAAAGTAGCAGGTACAAGAACTCTAGGAGAAAGTGAGCATCCCTTACTTGAATTCTCAATAATAAAGGAAGCTAAAACTAAATGTAGCCAAACATGTACCCTAGATTTCAAAAAAGCCAGCCAAATTCAGGGTGAGGATAAAGTCCCATGGCAAGCCACTAGGAAAGGAAAAGGGTGGTATATTTTTAAAAAAGAAGAGTCCGATATCTTAAAAGAAGAAATGCTTAAGGTACAACTACAAACAATTACAACAAGGAAGAAGAGTAGTAGAAAACAGAGAAAGCCCATGTGGCTTCACAAAAAGCTAAGAGAGACTCTAAAAGTAAAAAAATAAAGGACATGTATAAGAGGCAGACGTAAGGCCAAGCTAAAAATGAAGAATCTAAACAAGTAACAAGGAACTGCAGGGATGATGTCAGGAAAACTGAAGTAATGAATGAACCAAGGTTAGGGAGGGGAAACAAAAAACCTTCTTCAGATACATCCAAAGCAAATGACTGACAAAAGCCAAGGGAGTTCAACTACTCTCCATGGATGGAACAATGATAACAGATGACAAAGAAAAGGCAGAAGTACTCAGGCCCTATTTTGAATCAGTCTTCTCCCAAGTTTTAACTACCCTAACCCTAGTTTTAAAAAGATGCAGAAAAGCTAGAAAGGGTCCAGAGGAGAGCAACAAGGGTGATTCAGGGACTGGAGGCAAAGCACTTTGAGGAAAGATTGGGAGAACTGGGTATGTTCAACCTCAAGAAGAGAAGACTGAGGAGAGATATGATAGCACTCTGCAAGTGTCTGAAAGGCTCTCACAAAGAGGGAGGACAAGATCTCCATCATTCCAGAGTGTAGGACACAGAACAATGGACTTAGGTTAAAAGAAACCAGGTTTAGACTAGACACCAGGAAGAACGTCCTGACTGTCAGAGCAGCACAACAGTGGAACCTATTACCTAGGCAAGTTGTGGGCTCTTCCTTGCTGGAGACATTCAAAAAATGTCAGGACAGTCATCTGAATGGGATGGTCTAACTTAGTGTCCTGCAATCACAGGGGACTGGACCAGATGGCCTTCTGGCCCCTTCTAACTCTACTATCCTATGATTCTATAGCAGGACATTTGGCTGTCACACCACAGCTGGCCCATCTTCCTTGTCCACAAATGCTGCTTGTCGCACAAGCCAAAATGGGCTTTAAGAAGTTATGCCTGTGGCAGCAAATGTCCTAGCTGTGTACCCAGCCCATATATGTGTTAATTTACCTCTCGTGCTTTTTTCTGTAGCCATTCTACTTGCTTTTCACAAGCTTGAATGGACAGCTGTTGTGCTGGTATTTAGTCTTGGATATTTGTATCTGGAGACCTAATAACTAAGGGTTCTGAAAAGAGAAGTGCTGGTAATCTGTTCCTCCCATATCTTTTCTTTGAATATTTGTCCAAAGTGGTCTCACTCTTCATCATGTGCTCTCTTATTTGAACCATGGTGTTCCCTATCTGGAATTCACGTATTTTTCAAGATATGCCATGATTACTGGCAGGGCTGACATCCTACTCTATGGTGGTAGAGCTGGTGAAGCAGGAGAAGGTAAAGAGAGAGTGTTTTGGCACTCTCCACAGAGTCTGGTGTAAGTGTTTCCAGCATTCCCAGTGGGCATGCACATTAGTTTATTGGGGGTAGCCCCCCTTCTTCCAGTTGTTAGAAGAGGGTCAACATCACGCTGGTCCCCTCCAATAGTAGGGGTATCTCAGATCTCTAGACAAGCCCTACCTTCTGGTAGGTAAACATGCCTTTGGTGCTCCCACTGGAGAAGACAAGCAAAATATTGGCCTGGAGAAGGAGGGACTGTCCCTCCTTGAGTCCCATAAACAGAAATTAATGGTAACCACATCCTTCTTTGACTTATACACTGGTTATCCTATGGCCTTCCAGTTTGCATAAGTGGAGAGCACTGATTGAATGAAAAATTAAACCATTATAGAACAATATAATCTATGAAAGTTGTTGCTATTCTTACTACCATGTACCTCTACAAATACACACTTTATTAAGTGATGATTAAGTGGACTTTGCAACATGGAGCTGAGGGTGTTGTGGTGCCTAAACTACATATCTGTACTGTTAAAATTAGCGCGCACCAGCATTCATAAAATATAAAGACAGCCGTGTGTGTGTGTGTGTGTGTGTGTGTGTGTGTGTAAAGCTTTTATACACCATCCCTTTACTAGCGTCTTGGGTCGTTTTACAACAGGCACAAAATAAAAATGGCTCAGCATCCAGTGATTAAATATTAAAACCACAATTAAAACCAATTAACATTAAAATAATGGGAAAAATATAAAGACAACCTGTCTGAAGCCACAGTCTTTTTCTGAATGAGGCTGGTATTTCTATTTCAACCACATGTTTTCCTTATGTCTTATAGGAAGAACCGCTGAGCAAGTCCAAAATTTGTGCCAATGTATTTTGTGGGGCTGGCCGGGAGTGCGCAGTGACAGAAAAGAATGAGCCAACTTGTCTATGCATTGAGGTAAGGTGTGGATCAGCATCTTAACAGCAGAACCTTGGGAGTGCTGGTGCAAAACATGCCGAGTCCTTCTAAATGGGGAGCACTGTTGTGTCTGACCGGAGTTTCCTATATGTTCCTTGAAGCTTTCCTGCACAGTCTTCTTGGTTTTGCCCACAGTTCATGCGCATTTGTTTCTTTTGTGCAGTGCAGTCTGCATGTCTTTTCCCAAGACATCCCTTCCATTGCACCAATATCATATTTCCAAAGAGTGCATGCCACAATAGTTTGTATTTCTTTCCTCCACAGTGTTAGTTTGTGTTGTGTTTGTGGTGTGGATTATGGCACCTGGTGGTGGTGGTGGTAGTGACAATAATCAGCTGTTTTTGTCAGCAGCCATCAGCATTCATACATTCACATGTATTTATACGCTGCCTATAATTGCTGAGCCCTTCCTAGGAGGCTTACAATGCATAAAACATACTAACAGAGTAAAAACACATTAAAAACCAATAAAAACATAATGAATTAAACATTTATAAAAACAATTAAAAAGGGCCACAGAATACAGGCTAAATGTTAAAAAAAATCCTAAAAAGAAAAGTCTTTGCCTGGCGCCAAAAGGAAGATAGAGATGACGCCAGGTGAATTTCCCTAGGGAGTGAGTTCCAAAGATGGGGAGCAGTAGCAGAAAAGGCCCTTCACCTAGTTGCCACTCTGCTCATCTCCCTGAGAGGTGGTTCTTGTAGTATGTCTGCTTCTCTGTGAAATGGTAACAAAAGACCAATCCAGCCATGAGGTGATTCCAATATATTGTAAATATAGGAAAGTGCAAGAATTCCATGGGCCTGTTTGGTTCCATTGTATCAAACTGGTTTGGTGCCTGCATGCCACCTTCCCCTTCCAGTAAGTTTATTTTTTAAATGCACGGTAAATGGCAGCACAACATGGCAAGACAAAACAGTTGGGAACCTCCAATTAGCAGCCCTGTAAAGGCCCGCTATCAGAACTCAAAAATGGCTCTTTCAGTTAAGTTCATTCAAGCTGGAAGAATATCAAAAAAGAGACTGCTAGCCTGGCCAGTGACAATGAAGTGCACCTTGTTGTCCTTCCCTTAATTATACTATGTGAATCTTTGCACTGAAATATGGGCCTAACACTGCACTGGCTAACAGCTTAGCTGCCACATTTATTACCAGATGAAATTTCCAGGAACTCTTCAGGGATACAATGCTTCACAGTATTCCGAACATGATATAACCAAGGTATGGCTAGCAGTTGCAACATCAGACTGTCTCAGGATCAGCTGCCACACTAAGTATAATTGTGCAAAGGCACACCATGCTGCCACCTAAAGATCCAGGGATAGCATAGGCTCAAGGATCACGGCCAAGCTACAGACTTGATTCTTCAAAGGAAGTGCAAGCCCTTCCAAAACAGGTTGAATCCCGGTACCCAAGCCAGGCCTTCTATTGACCAACAAGATTTCTGTCTTGTCTGGGCTTAACTTCAACATGTTATCCTTCACCTGGGCCAATATTGTACCTGAACAATGGGTTTTGGCTTAAGGGTTTTGACAGCTTCCTTAAGTGAAAAAGTGCCACAGGACTCACTATCTTCCAATGAAGACACTGCCCCTCCTTTCCTAAAGTCACTTTTTCCAGGCAGAACACTTTTTAAGGCTATTTAATTTAATAATGAATGCAGGGGCTGACCTGGTGTGTATCACAGAGACCTGGGCAGGAGAAGAGGGGGATGTCTCCTTTACCTAGTGTTGCCCACCTACGTATCTGATGCAGCACCAGCCACACCTAGAAGGGAGGGGAGGGGGGTCACCCTTGTTTATTGGGACTCAATTTCCCTTGCGGTGTTTCCTGTCCCCTCAAGACCAGGCCTAGGGTGTTTGTACCTGGCATTGGGTGATTGAGGCAGATTAGGGATTCTGCTGGTGTACCATGCACCCTTCTGCCCATCAGACTCCCTATCTGAGCTGATGGAGATCATCTTGGACTTGGTGTTGAGGACCCCCAGGATGTTGGTCCTGGGGTACTTAAATCTCCATGCCAAGGCTGTTCTGACCAGGGCGGCTCAGGACTTCATGGTTTCCATGGCAGCCATGGGGCTGTCTCAACATATCGTTGTCCCAGTCCATGAATGAGGTCACACTCTCGACCTGGTTTTCTCGATGGGGCAGAGAGATGGTGATCTGGAAGTGAGAAATTTGATTTTAACTCTTTTGTCATGGTCAGATCAATTCCTCGTGAGATTTGAGCTCAGTGCTGACCTTTCCCTCTGTAAGGGTACAGATTCTATTAAGCTGGTCTGCCCCCAGATTCTTATGGATCTGGGTGAATTCCTGAGGGCTCTGGGGGATTTTCCAGTTGATAAAGCAGGCGCTACTGTTGATGCTCTTGTTGATTTGTGGAATGGGGAAATGACCAGGGCAATCGACACAATCGCTTCTAAGCATCCTCTCCCATCATTCAGAGCCCACTCGGCACCATGGTACACACCTGAGTTGTGGGCGATGAAGCAGGCTGGGAGATGATTAGAGCACAGGGGGAGGAAATCATGGGATGAATCTGACCGAACACATTTAAGAGCTCATTATTGAGCCTATGCTGTGGTAGTGAGGGTGGCGAGGAAGCAATACTTCTCCGCTTCCATCACCTCCTCACAGTGCCATCCAGTGGAGCTTTTTGGAGTGGTATACAGCCTAATATACCCTGGCCCAAAAAAAGATCCGGTGACACCATCAGTAGCCCGCTCTGATGACTTGCTCAGCACTTTAAGGAGAAAATCGCTCAGATTTGTCACAAGCCGGACTCCACAGTTGATACGACTCCACTACAGGAAGTGTCCAGAGCGCCATCTGGTCCATCATTGTTGGATGAGTTTCAGTTGTCGCGGCCTGATGACATGGGCAAGGTGCTTGGACTGGTACACCCTACCACCTTTTACTTGACCCTTGCCCTTCGTGGCTGCTTACCAGAGCCAAACATGGGATCGGTACCTGGGTTCAGGAAGTCATCAATGCCTCACTGAGGAAGAGCTGGGTTCCCGCCTCTCTGAAGTAAATGGTGATCAGACCTGTCCCGAAGAAGGCATCCCTGGACCCAGAGGTGGCTGCCAATTATAGACCGGTGGCCAACATCCCATTTTTGGGCAAGGTGTTGGAGCAGGTGGTAGCAGGACAATTCCAAGCACTTTTGGATAAAACCGATTATCTGGACCTATTTCAGTCCAGCTTCAGAGCCGGTTATGGTACTGAATCTGCCTTGGTTGCCCTGTACGATGAGCTGTGCAGGGAGAGGGACAGGGGGAGTGCATCACTGTTGGTTCTCCTGGACCTCTCAGCGGCTTTCGATACCATCAACCATGGTATCCTTCTGGACAGGCTGCCTGGGTTGGGAGTTGGTGGCATTGCTTTGCAGTGGTTCCACTCCTACCTGTTTGGCTGATTCCAGAAAGTGGTGCTGAGGGATTATGGCTCTGCAACAAGGCAACTTTGCCATGGAGTACCGCAGGGTTCCATTTCTGTCTCCCATGCTCTTCAACATCTACATGAAACTGCTGGGAGAGATCATCAGGAGGTTTGGGCTGTGGAGTCACCAGTACGCTGATGACATCCAGCTCTGCCTCATTTATATTTAATCCAGGTGAGGCAGTGGCTGTACTGAACCGGTGCCTGGCTGAGGTAATGGGCTGGATGAGGGCCAATAAACTGAGACTCAATCCAGATAAGATGGAAGTCCTTTTGGTAGGTGGTTTGGGTTGCCTGTCTAGTTTGGGAGTGTTTCTTCCATCATCCATTTAGGCTTTTTTTCTTTTTGCTATAGGACTTATTTCACATTCTTCTTTAATACTGTCTCTGGTCTTAGTCCCCAGTTTTTCCAGCACACAGTGAATTTAATTCATATATTTTACAAATACCTTATTCAGGCTACACAGTAGATAGGTTCTTCTTCATGGCTTCTGTGAATCACAAATTTAGGTTACCCACTTAAAAACATGCTGGAACGAAACAGACACTAAGGTTAGAACCCTACTCACCTCCTTTGTGCTCATGCCCGGCATGGCTGTCTCCTACTTTTCAGTCCCTTTTCATCCACTGTAAGGACTAGCAGCATTTGAAACGTTCTCTTGTCTCACAGCAAAATCTTGACTAAAATTCTATGTTGCCCCCTGGGATGCTGAGCAACATCTTTTCCCTTCTTTCCATCTTCCTTTTTTATCTTGTCTAACTTTTCTTCATCTCTTTTCCATTGCTCCCACTGGAGCCCACAGCCTCTAAAACAAGTGCATTCGCTGTGGTTGGAAGATAGTATTGATGGATAAGTGCTCCATCTGCCTTCTCTTGAAAAGTTGCACAGAGTGGACTCCTGTGCCCATTGCCAGGCTTTAACTAATTAGGCTAGGAGAAACAGCACAACATGTGTGCACATTCTGCTATGAAACACGTTCTAACTCAGCAGCTATAGTCACGCTATACTGACCTCAGCATACTGCCTCAGCATTCTTCTGCAAGAAACCTGCCCTGACTTTCTCAGTGTCCTCTAGTACATACTGCTATGGAAAGTGCTTCAGGACAACTTGCAAGGACTAGCGCTCCCAATGCTGGAGAGAGATGGCAAAACAACCCACAATTCTGGGTTTGGATGTAATGACAGCCTGTAATGCATGTATCTCACTACCCAGCAGTCCACCACGTACTTTCTTCATGGGTTGTTCAGGGTTAGTCCCAGGAAATAACATCCATATTGTGGGTGTCCAAACAGTCACTGTTGAAAAGCAAACAGTGATGGAGCCTAGGAAACTTCTCTTGCTTGGGTAGTCTTGGAAAAACTGCAGAAAATTCCCATCCCTTTTGCAAGCCCCCTGTGCCTCTAACTGTGGGAAAATGGAAGTTTTACACCCAATGTGTTGCAACAGAAGACCTAGCGAGTTCAGCTCCGGATTGTGCCTTTTAGAACAAATGAGTTTATTTGGGTTGCTATAATGTGGACCACTGGTTTGTTTTTTAATGGTTAGTGCCACACCTTACTGGTACAAATGGTCAGTGTGAGGTGCTGATCTTTGTGCCCTGTCCAGCTCCTTCCATCTTTGGAACTCACCTTTTCTTGCTTTCTTGGGCTTTTGCTTTTGTAGAAATGTAAACCACACAAGAGGCCAGTTTGTGGCAGCAATGGCAAGACATACCTGAACCACTGTGAGTTGCATCGTGATGCTTGTCTCACTGGCTCCAAGATCCAGGTGGACTATGATGGTCATTGCAAAGGTAAGCCAGGCCTGAACTGAGGCACCGTTGGAGCAATGGATGCTCCATCAAGGGAGATGGCAGAAGAGAACAACAAACTGCCCTACTGTGCTTGGCAACATTAATGCTGGATCTCCATTTCAGTGCTTCAAAGCCACAGGGCTCAGAATATGGCAGCAAGTGGGTTTCATGCTTATTTTCAACAAATCTTGCTGTCAAGGAGCATTGTACTTGGTGCTGGGCTGCCCTCAGAGCTGAGAGTGCAAGAAAGTGAGACAGTTAGGAGCTAATTATTTTGATGACCATGAAAACAGAAGTTTTAGTCTGTTGAAAACAATTCAAAATAAAAACAGCCTTCACTGAAGGAATTCCTGGGGCTAATACTGAGATATACATGTATTTTACATCTAAGGAAGACTTGGAATGTGTTGTTCAACTTCTTTCTGTTGTCCATATAGTCTTTTAAAATGTATAGGAGCACCCACCAGTTCTAAATCCTGGTGTGCAGTCTAATAAATAAACCAAAGTTGAATCAAAGTAGAAAATGACCTGTTTGCTCATAATGACCAGCCATGGCTTGTTGGCTAACCTGAGGTTAACCTATCAATTAGCCACCAGATAACTAAACACTTTTGTGGCTTCCCAGCCGGTGGTTTCTTGTTTTCTGCCCCATTCATTGGCTCCAGTCCATAACCCATGAGGTTTTGTGGCACCACAGAGCAAGTGACTGCTGGCAAGCTATCACCATGTCAGTGGCCTCTTTTGCATTGGGCTACTCTGCATTCTGCATGTGAAATGAAATAACCTTCATCTTCTCCTGAGAATGCTCAGCCTGTCACAATGACACCCACTCCCTGCCCTGACTCCCATCTTCTCGATGGCTGTGTGAAACCTTGCAGTGAGCAATCTGGAAAATACTCTTAACTAGCTTCAGTGCTAGGGTTTGGTTTGGGATTGGAGGGGCTACCCAATTTGAGTATGCTTGCAGGTGCCACCAAAGCCTCTTGCAATCCCAAACTTTTCTCTTGTCATTCAATATTATTCATTCATTCATTCATTCATTCATTCATTCAATGTATTACATATTTTAAAATCAAAACCAAAACCAGAACAAAGAGAAAAAAGTGAAAAATTAAATGTTTCAATTTTCTTGCATGAAACTTAAGTACAATTATAACAATCTGTATATAGACAATGTATTTTATATGCGATACTATTATTAAACTATTAAATAGAATTGAACATTAAATGCTATTCTTATGTGATCTGGAATTAGGAGTAAGCAGTGAAGTAGTCAAGTAAGCTGATGAGACTAAACTTTTTAGGGTGGTTAAAACCAAAAGGGATCTTTCCAAGATGGGAGAATGGGCATCAAAATGGCAAACACAGTGCAGTATAAGCAAGTGTAAAGTAATACAGATTGGGACAAAAAATCCCTATGTGTATGGTGTGCTGGACCGGGTGAGCCTTTGGTCTGATCCAGCATGACTTTTCTTATGTTCTTTTGATGTTATGTAAGATAATTAGGGAGGGATGCAGGTGGCGCAGTGCTTTAAACCGCAGTGCTGCTGGGCTGGTTGATCGAAAGGTCGCCGGTTCGAATCTGCACAACGGGGTGAGTTCCCGTTGCTCCATCCCAGCTTCTGCCAACCTTGCAGTTCGAAAGCATGCAAATGCAAGTAGATAAATATGTACCACTTCGGTGGGAAGGTAACAGTGTTCCATACACTTCAGTGTTTAGTCACGCTGGCCACACAACTGGGTAACTTTCCTGGTGGACTTTGGGAATTCTGTGGGCATTATACAGTATATCTTGTGTAAAGCAAAATGTTTGACAAAGAGCCCCATGATAACCTGATTAGCAAACTAGCTAAAAGTGGGCTAGACGGAATAATGATCAGGAGAATCCACAGTTGGCTACAGAATTAGATTCTGTGAGTGCTTATCCTCTCAACTAAGGATAGCCAAGAAGTGGTGTACCACAGGGTTCAGTCTTGGGCCCAGTGCTCTTCAACATGATGAATGATTTGGATGAGGAGGTGCAGGAAAGGCTGATCAAATTTCCAGATGACACAAAATTAGGTGTGATATCTAATACCCTTGAAGACGGAAACAAAATTCAAAGTGATCTTGATAGGTTGGAATGCTGAATGAAATTTGCTGGGATAAATACCAAGTTCTTCACCTAGGAAAAAGTATTCAAATGCAATTACAAGATGAGGGAAATTTGGCTCAATAATCTTGCTTTTGTGGTAGAGCACAAGTCGAATGAACAAATACTGTAATATGGTTGCAAAAAAAAGGCAAACATGATTTTGGGGTGTACTGATAGAAGTTTTGCTTCTAAATCATGTAAAGTACTAGTTTTCCTCTACTCAGTGCTGGTTAGGTCTCATCCAGTACTACGTACATCCGGTACTGTTAGGACTCATCCAGTACTGCATCAAGTTCTGGGCACTACAGCTTAAAAAAGATGCAGACCAACTGGAAAAGGTTCAGAGAAAGGGAATACATATGATCAGAGAACTGGAAGCAAGCCCAGTGAGGGGAGACTGGAAGGCATGTTGAGCCTTGAGAAGAGGAGAAAGCATTCTTCAAGCATTTGAGTGGTAGTCACACACAGAAGGGCTGGGATCTCTTCTTGGATCATCTCAAAGTGCACGTTGTGAAATAATCAGCTGAAGTTACAGGAAACCAGTTCCTGGCTGAACATTGGGAGAAAATTCCCAATGGTGAGAGCAGTATGACCATGGAACCAAAAAGCTAGGGATGTCATGGGCTTTTCCATAGTGGAGGCATTCGAGATGCAGCTGGACAGCCTTCTGTAAGGGTTCCTTTAATCTGAAGTCCTGCAATGCTCAGGGGTGTGGACTCAGTGGTCTTATTGGCCACTTTCAACTGTACTACTCTGATATTCTATGATATATTTCAGCAAAGGCAACCCAAATGTCCGTATATTTATCTGTTCTTTAAAAAAATTCAACCCAGTGCACCGCTGCTGTGAAAAAGGCAAACTCCATGCTAGGCATAATTATAACAGAATAGAAAATAGAACTGCCAAGATCTTACTGCATTTATACAACTCTTTGGCATGAACGCACTTGGAATATTATGTTCAGTTCTGCTTGTCTCACATTATTGCATTTGAAAAAGTACAGAGAAGGACAATGAAAATTATCAGGGGGCTGCAGTAACTTTCCTATGAGGAGCAGCTGCAACAACTGGGACTGTTCACCTTAGAAAAATGGTCAGTGAGGGGAGCCATGATAGAGATGTTTAAAAAAATGCATAGTTGAATTTTCTTGCGGGAGAAGACTGAGGCAAAGTAGGAATCGAGCACCTCTACCTTTCATTGTCATCTGTTATCACTCTGCTGTCCACCTGCATAGTAGCTGGACATCTTTCTCTTTCACATGTCTTTTGTTATGGATGTATCCAAAGAAGGCTTTCTTGCTCTTTTAACATCCTTTGCTATTTTCAGTTGATTTCCTGCTTTAGCCTTCCTGATGCCATTCCTGCAAGTTCTTGCTATTATATTCTTCCTTTGTGACCTGGCCCTCTTTACAGCTCACGTACATGTTCTTTTTTCCTTTCAGGTTGTTGCTTAACTTTTTGTGAAGCCACATGGGCTTCCTCTGCTGCCTTCTACACTTTTTTCTTGTTGGAATTGTTCATAGTTGTGCTTGGGCAATCTTCTTTTGACCAGGGAGAAAAGTATAATCTTAAAGAAAAGACACAAATATAGTACAAGTCAACAGAGAAGTTTGATGATTTATTTATTTATTAAAACATTTTTATGCCGCCCCATTCGCCAAAGCCTCGGGGCGGCTTACAACAATAAATTAAAACATCATGAATAACATTTTAAAATATATACATGGTATAAGGCAAAGCCCCCTTTGCAGTATTTGAGAGACAGCTCTGCCATAACTTCTGCCAGGTACACCAGCATAAACCTGCTCTTTGCATCTACTGCTGCTTGCAAAATCATGCTGGTTATAACTACTTCTGGTTATTCTAGAGTGAAGGTTTCGATACAGGATGACTCCAGCACCTCTACCCACAGCATGAAGAAAATCCAGCTCCCTGAAGTCTTGCAGCACTTTTCTCTCATCTCCCAATTTTATCTTGCTAGCCAGTTTCACAGCGCTTGTAGCATTTCAGGAAAATTTCTCAGGCTGCCAACACTAGGGCTCATGCTAGCACCCTGTTTGTACAGGGTTAGTGCTAGGTTTAATTTAATTTGTCACTGTGATGGTGGCATAGCTAGTCATGTCTTGCCTTCATGCTATGTGCACAATTTCATTGGTGATGGTGTGAAGCACTGCACCTGACATCCAGAAACTACCAGGGAACCAAGCATCAGCTCATTTGATTAGCTCAAGCATCAACAGCCACACCACTTCTACTTGTGGCAGGCTCCCAGAGCACATGGTGGATATATCTGAGATTGGTGGCACACCTAAGCCTCTACCTGCCCAGCAATCTTATGGAAATGCACCTTTTTCCGTGTGCATCTTAGTTTTCTATGGGAGAAAGAAACACTGTGCTTCACTTTGCCTGTTCTAGCCCCTTTTTCCTTTTTTTTTGGAAGTTTAATGTAAAATGCTCTTTTCCCCTGCTGATCTTGGAAGCTATCTGGCTTTCTGTTGCAGCCATAAAATGGAAACATCTCTAAATTCTTGCCTCATGAGGAACAATGGGGCACCAATTTAAGGAGTATATAAGAAGGAGAGATGGTTAGAGGAGAAATTTAACATTGTTAATTGCATGGGGTAGGGGAGAACTGTATCATGTAATTAAAGTTCACAGGTGTCACCCCTCCCTACATCATGTGAAACATGGTCTCTCCAAACACCAGGGGTGGTGGGATGTCATCCACCTGAACAAGGTCCTGCTCAACTGGAGGGGCTGCCTGCTGACCCCCAGGGACATCCTCTGTGCACTGCTGCTGGCTTTCTAAAGGCACTGATGGCTGTGGAAGGCCACCCTGTTCAGGCAAAATGATTATTACAATACTCCCTTGTTGGGATGGGACCTCGGAAAGTGTGGAGGAGTCCAGCATGGCTGACGGGCCTGCGTGCATAGCTTCCTCTGCAGCAAGGTCAATCTTTGATAGCATTGTCTTGAGGGCAGGGCCCCACACAACTTTGTGGATGGCATGCTCCATACTTGGGGGCAGGATGGGGAACAACAGCTGAACACCTCAGAACTCAATGGCACAGATGGCTTTCTTTGTGCAAACAGGAAATCTGAGCACTTCACATTCATATGATCTCACTAGCCCCTTTCTATGAGAACATTTTCTCATGGTTTTAAATGCACATTTATGTTTTCCAGATTCTTCTCTTAGTTTCATAAAGCTGCTGTTACTGGCTTTGATGTGACGTGCTGCTTAGTTTTCGGTATTTTGGCTAGTCTGATTACTATACATTATTTATACAGCATTAACATGGCTTCTTGCCCTAAAGTCTTTTGCAAGTTGAAGATGTGGGATATACATTTATTAATTAAATAAAATATGCCATGCTTTGCTAAGCAAAGTGACCCAAACAGTCTGGGCAGAAGTGGAAAGATTGCTACCTTTCCAAGAGCTGTACCAGCCCACTGCACTCAGACCCTACTCCCACTAATTTCTTGCAGAGCATTTCAATCATGTTGGTTCTGTGATGATGTGTATTTGTGCTTTGCATTTTGTTGCAACTACCTTAACTCAAGGATCCACTTTGCTTCAGAACATGAATGGAAAATTGCCAGGAATGGCAACAATGCCCCTAGATAGGTGCAGGGGAGTATGTACTACTTCCATTGATGAGATTAAAGGAAGTAACTCCCACATAACTGCAGAACATGGGGATGCCTACCTGCCAATTACTTCCCAGCCAGCTAATCCACAATTTGGCCAACGAGATCCGTAGCAGAAAATATGGCACAGTCCTGAAGCAGTTCCCTCACTAACTGCAGGTTTATATTATTCCTGGGTACTGGTACATTTTGTTTTGTTCATGACTACCTAGCACTTTTCATCTCCAGTATGAAGATCCAGTATGTTTGAACTAGGTCAAGTTACCAGGAACCTCCCTGACTTTACCTTTTGTTCCCCAGTATCAGACTGTTGTTCTCTTTCCCTAATAGCTTTCCAAGTAGTCCTTTTGTAATATAATTCTTTAGTTCTACTCTTGTGCCTTCTCCATGTTTCTCAGACTAGACACCAAAAACAAAGCAACAAAAACTGCTACTGTTACCTCATAGTTGTAAATGAGGAAAAGGTGATGCTACAGCTACACTGCAGGAAGGTTTTTTTTGGGCAATGAGCCACCCTAACACCCCATGGCTTGTTCTAGGGATCATTTGACCCATAAAGAATTGTCATGTCATCCAAATCTGGGAGTGCAATTTTATTGTTGGTTGTGGGGATTGGCTAGCAAGCCACTTGGCAAGACCCCATTACTCTTCAGGATCGACTGTGCTTTGCAAATGTTTTGGATAAGACCAACTGTGTTGTACGTATTTCCTCTTCTCTCTTGTGAATAATTCCATGTACTACAAAATGTTACAGTAGTTCCTATCCAACTTTTCATTATTTCTTTCTGTTAATAGAGAAGAAATTCAAGAATTCAGCTGCAAGTCCAAGTAAGTATGTAATTTCCATGCTCACACATTTTGTGGGATCTCTCTCATGTTACCTTTGTTCAGCATGGGCATTTAATTCAACAAGTTTCAGGAAGAAGGACTGTAGAAAGTTATGTCAGAATACTTGTGCATTCTGGAAACATGCAAATGTTGTCAGGAAAAATGTTACACGGATCTTCCATGTCCTACATGGTTCATGGCCTCTATCATAGTCCCTTTGTCAGTATCACTTGTAGATCTGGTTTGCACATAATTGTGAGGAATTGTGGATTAATTATAATAATTGAATATATGCATTAATTTATGCTACATTCTTTGTCTTTGTCATATTTACTTCATGTACATTATTCAAGAATAAATGATGTTGGGCTTCCTTTGCTCAATTTTAATCTTTTATCTTGCTCTCTTGTACAAAGAGACAAGTACAGAATATAAGGATAACTCAGTGCTTTTAAAATGAAAACCTTTATCCATGCACATAAAATGGCAATTGCCAGGTTAAAATAGTGCCCTAGGTGTGTCTTCCTGCCTATAGTTAGCAGATGAATTCTCATTTGCAGATGAGTTTTCCCCTAACCCCTGGATGACTCTAGAACTAAATATAAGCCCTGGGGGAATATATTTTGTGGTAAGATTCCATAAAGCATCATTCACATTTGATGAATTGGTTAGATTAGTTTTAAAAACTTCTGCTTGACCAAAAAGGTCCCTTGGTTGACCACGAAGTACATTTAAACCCTATTTTCCAATACAAGCACCAATTAAAAAGTGCTGGTGGCTAGCACCATTCCTACAGAGGCTTTCTTTCTTTTAGACAGAGGAGGTAATGACTTCTCTCAGATGATGCCAGCTATGACTCACGTATATTATCTAAAAACACTCAAAGTAAGTTTCTTACTTTGGAACTATACTTTTTAACAACAGGACAACTTGCAAGTTCTAATTTTAGTGAATCGACTATCAGTGCAATCCTGTGAGTTTACTTAGAAATGTGTCCTGTTAAATTCAGTGGGCACAGAATTGCAGCCTATAGTGTTTAAATTGGTTATTAGCCCTTGTAATAACAATACACGTTAGGCCAGTGTTATTGTCCCTGTGCTTGGACAGAGGGAGTGGAGGCTGGAAGAAATGGTGAGCTAGGAAGTTCACTGCAGGGGTAAGGGCTGGGCCAGGAACATCCTGATTCAGTCCTTCTTTTTCAGTTAGATATCTTGGCCAAAACATTTGCCACTTTAATAAGAGCAATAGCAACAGTAATAAAAGTGAGCCATACCCGAGGCCAAGCAGCATATGGTGTATCCGTTGCAGCATCAGTGGGGAGCTGTGTAACTGACTGTCACCTGTCTGTGGTCTTTATTTTTCTGGACCACGCATTTATGAAACAGAGGAACAAAACTGAGCATTTATTCTGTTGTTCCTGCCTTTTGGAAGTAGAACTGCAGATAATCAGGTCCAGTTTTATTTAGACTGATCTCTCATGTGCTTCAAGAGCAGTAGCAGTATATACTTCCTGACGGGCCACAGATTTCAAGAGTCCATTTCCCTTTGAGATGAAAGGAAGCATAACTGCTTCAGTGTCTTTTGCCTCTCCTCTTCCAACTTTGCATTTTGCTCCACAATTGCTGTCTGGATATTCCCACTTTCTTCTCACTTGACAGTTGTCTGCTATCAGCGCAACCGAGATGAGCTCCGTGGTCGTGTCATACAGTGGCTTGAAGCTGAGATCATTCCTGATGGTTGGTTTTCCAAAGGCAGCAACTACACAGAGATCCTAGACAAGTACTTCAAGGTATTGATGGCAGGAGACGAGAGAGAGAGAGTTGGCTTATAGAGATGGTTTATTTGTTCTTACCATTCATGAGAACTTTTTTGCATTGTTATTCTGATACATTATACGAATTTGTTCTGTCTATAATAATGCCAACCTTATCTGCATAGCCAGAAGGATTTGGATATCTGAATTCTGAATATTTAAGAACTACATTTCTCCCTGTCGGTTCCCCCCACCAATATTTAAAAAGAGATAGAAACATAGAAACAGAGCGAGTCAGAAGGGGTCTCCTGGGCCATCTGGTATGACCCCTGGCTTCTGGCAGCTCCACTCATGACATGCCTACCATGTGCATGTCCAGCCTGTCCTTAAAAACACTCACTGATGGGGCTTCAACCACCTCCCATGGAAGCCCATTCCATACCCTAGGGGTGCTAACCATCAGGAAGTACTTCCTGGCATCCACCTTGAATCTTGGTTCCCTGAGCTTTGCCCAACGTGGCCTGCCCTCCACTTCAGGGGGAAAAAGGTCATGACCCACATCTGTGTGACACCACTTCACATACCTGTAGGTCGCTAACAGGTCCCCTCTGAGTCTGCTCTTCTGAAGACCCAGCTCCCTCAGTCTCACCTCCCTGCAAACCAGCCACCATCCTTGTGGCCTTTCGCTTCACTGATTCCAACCTTGCTATATCCCTCTTGTAATGACGGGCCCAAAACTGAACACAACACTCCAGCTGTGGGTGCACCAGAGTCATACAGAGTGGCAGTAATACCTCTCTTGATCTAGAAGCCATGCTTCTAGCTGTGAGCCACACTTCTGGCTATGTGGCTGATATATCTAATATGTAGACAAAAGCAATAGGCTGAAGGTCACCAACTGTTGGGGGATGGTGTGCACATCCAGACGTTTGAGAATGTTGTGGACAGTCTTGTGCCATAGTGGGCATGGACACAAAATGCTCATTTTTCAGAAGGCAAACTGGTGAGATTAAAAAACAAAACAACTAGCCCAACTTGCACTAGTTTTACACTGCTAGTACAAGACAAAGGAAGTGCTTGAGCTTTAAAACACAAAACAGTGCTTTAGGATATGAAGAATGCTAGTGCTGGGGAGCAGCCCTTCCCTTGCAGTGTGCCATTCTCCCAGTTAAAAATAATACTTTTCTAAAAACTTAAGAAATACATTATAGATTCAGAGGGGCACCATGGGCACAATGTTGCAGAGCCCAGCTGTAAACAGCTCATTCATCACAGACAAGCAGGTCAAATCTGTACAAAAAACTGAAGAACAATATGGAATTGGGAACATGGTGGAAAAGGGAGAAATGTAGAGGTTCTGGATGTCATGTGCAATTCAGTCTTCTAAAAAAAAAAAAAAAAGGCTAAGTAAAATTATAGGAAATGTTAGAATCCTTTCACTAAGGCAGAATAAGAGCAAGCCTGCTAAGATGCTGATGGGAGCTATTTGAGACAAGAAAGCCAAACCCATCTGATCTGGCAGAGAACCTCTTCCCCAAAATACATTGGGCCTTTATCAGTTCAGACCCCAAGCGCAAACCAGTCCTGTTTAGCAAGTCCTCATCCAGTAGGTAGAAAATACCATGCCTTTAGATCTGCTATGGCCTTCAGAGGTCACATGCTGCTGCAAATATGGCTCGTATCAGAAACTGATTAAAAGTTTGAGAAATATAATTCAAGAATGCAAATAATGAGGCAGTAGAACCATAATTAGGCTATGGGGAACAAAAGGATTCGGGGCTGATAGGCACATTTGGCATTTTAAGGGGGGTGGGTCTCACAAAATGGTTGCATCAAGATAGTTTCCATGGTGGACACGAACAGTTACAAAATGCCAATCTCCCAAAGGCAGATGAGTAAGGCTAAAGAAAACCTAATATGCCCAAGTATCTAAATACAAGGCAGAGAAGAATAGTTTGAGTTTCAAAACACAAAACCACTCACTAGAACGTATTGTCTGTTCTAGAAGGCAAGCTGATGTAGCTAAATAAATAAATATTTATTTAGAGCCAGTGTGGTATAGTGGTTAAGAGCATGGGACTGGGACTCAGACAATCTGGGTTCTAGTCCCCATTCAGCCATGGAGCCACCTGGGTGACTTTGGGCCAGTCACAGACTCTCAGCCCAACCTACCTCACAGGGTTATTGTTGTGGGGATAAGTTGGAGGAGGAGATGTAAGCTGCCTTGAGCCCTTTGTAGGAAAAAGGCAGGATATAAATCAATCAATAAGCAAGCAAGCAAGCCCTGAGACAAGTAACCTGGCACAGAACTGAGTAGAAGGCAGAGGCAGAGTCTGAATTCTAAATGCCAAAGCACATATTTGCTCCACAAAGCACAACAAAGTGCCCATTTTACGCACACATAACCTGACCCTGAGCCTCAGGCAAAGCTCACATTGCATAGCAGCAAGCAAACAAGCCAGCCTACACAGACTGCATGCACATACAAAACCGGGCAAAATGTGTGCCCAGCCAAAATGTCCCTTCATTCCCCAGCTTGCCTCCAGCCCTGCAAGATGCTTAGCCTCTGGACTGTGGGCCAAACCAGTGGCTGAAACCCTTTTTCCTTACTGCTGAGTATTTAGTGTTTTCCCAGCTTTTCAGCATCCCCTCCCCCTTCTGAAAAGCTGAAATGTCTCTCCTAAGGCCTGGCAGCAAGAGCTCTAAGCTAGACCAGGCTGGTGTTTTCACTGTTTTGGCATTTTGGCTCCACCCTGTTGCCCTTGGACCTCCCATCCCTGGGATGTGGCCCCCAAGAGCTGCTCCAAAATGAATCAGACCCTCTGGCTGAAAGAGATTTAGCACCCTAATTTCTTTTCCCTGGGCAGTTGGGCATGGTTCAAATTAAGCTGGGCTCTAGCAGCCCACCATTCTTATTTTCTGAGAAAGCACCTGATGTGCAGGGAACATGAGAGGTAGATTCTGAAGGCACATCAGTACTCATGGTTATCATATTGGGGACCTCCAAGATGAATCAGACCAGAAGAATCCATGAGAGGAAAACTAACCTTCTGGATAAAAGAAATTCAGCAGACCTGATCAGTTTGGATTCTGGAAAAGCATTTGATCAAATATATTAGTCGAACTGAAAATGATGGATGTGAAAGCTTGCCTTATAAATGAAAATTAAAAGAATTTGACTATTTAGCAACACAGAGTTAGAACAATTGCTAAAATTAGGTGTATGTGTTCCTCTGGGGTCACATCCAATTACATGTTCCTGTGGTGGGGGAATATGGATTTCTGAAGCCTTGTGCCTCTCCACAAGCTAAGGACTGCTGGTTGCCAAGTGCCTGAATTTGTCTGGTAGGGCAAGAGCTTCCGGCGGAGAGTGTTGCCATTTTAGCTGCTCTTGAATGATGCTCTGTGTTCTTTCAGAATTTTGATGATGGGGATTCTCGCCTGGACTCGAGCGAGTTCCTAAGGTTTGTGGAACAAAATGAAACAGCTGTCAACATCACTGCCTATGTGAATCAAGAGACCAACAAGCTGCTCAGGTGGGCTTATGAACAAGAAATGAGGTTCAGCTACAAAGGGTAGTTCCTCCTTCGTATGGCTCTTTCCCCTGACTCTTTCTTCTTATGTATACCACTCTTGGAGACTATGATGAAAAGCAGAAGAGTGGCAGATGGAGCATTTGCTTAACTTGCTCCCTTCCTCCTATTTGTCCACTCAGAATTATGACCTGCTGCTCACCTGCTTTCCTACCTACTTAGGAGAAGGATTTTGTTGTGGTACTCCGTCTTTTGCTTCACACAAGGGAAAGCAAGTGTGTGTGTGTAGTGCACATGAAAGATTGAGGGAAAGAGAAAGACAGCTTGATCTCACGGTTGATGTGGCAATCCAACTGGCCACTGTCACACACTGGAACTCTTCATGGCTTCAGTAAGTCACATGGAATTAAATTGCTTTCTGTGCTAACCAGCCCACACACAGGGGGAAAGAGAGAGAGAGTTAATCAACAGCAGGAAGGAAAATGATGAGTCAGCACTGTTCTCCCTGACATAGTTCACAGGTAATGAGATTCCACTATGACTGCTGACATAGTTCACAGGTAATGAGATTCCACTATGACTGAATTTCTCTGTGGGCTGTCATTGCACTGGTCACTGCCATTTCAAATATTCAAGCCATGACTAGTTGTTACATGCATACGCAGTAAAGATGGGTTGTTTTAGGGTTCAGGTGGATTATCAACCCCCCCCCCCACACACACACACCCAACAACCCACCTTTATCAGGTTCACCTGTAATGGCAATCTACAGTGTGCTCCTGCTATGCCGTAAAGATTCAGATGACAGCTGCTGCTGTAATGGAAAGCCTCATAGGGAAATTCACCCATAGTTGCTTGACATTACAATATGAACCAGGCCTTAGTCACCTTTGGAAAAGATTTTAAAATCAACACAACCAGAACAAAAGCAATTTTAAATTGCATGAGCAGCACAAATGGAATGTCCCTGAGCCCTCTGAAATCACAGGCAATTCTCTTTCTTTTTCTATACCTTTTAATTATTGCTTCTTTTTGATGGATTTATATTAAGTCTTGATTTAGACATCTGATCAGTATATCAAAATATTCTTGTCTTGCAAGGCAGTCCCCTTCCCCCAAGAAGCCAAATAAGTCCCATTCACCGCCTGCTAACTTTGTAAAATTGTTACTCATTAAGCTAACAAATCACTTGTCTCTCATTCTGTGCTCTTATTCACTTGCATTTGCCTGCAAATGTGTCTTTCAGCCTCCAGCAACTATTATAGGTTTTGCTAAACTAGCAGGGGAAAGAATAATTGTTCAGTTGCTTTACATTTTTGGATCACAGGGGAGCATACATTAAGAAGAATTACCTGTCACCAGTTGTAGTCTGAGAGGTTATTTTGCATGTTCAGGAACCCCAAGAGAATTGATTGGACTGCATCTGGATATTAAAATATGATCTGTTCCTGCTTTGCTGATCTTGGAGCCTCCCTCTCCTGGGCTTGTGGTTACATTGTGGTTTCTTTCAGGGGACTCTGTGTGGATGCCCTGATTGAACTTTCTGATGAAAATGCGGACTGGAAGCTTAGCTTCAATGAATTCTTGAACTGCCTCAATCCAGCCTTCAACCCACCAGAAAAAAGTAAGAACTCCTTGCCTGCACAAGGTGTGGTGGACCCCCTAAAAGAGTACAGAGAACAGGATGATATTTGGCTAGAAGTAAATATTGTATGAACTTCTCAAAATCTAGGCCATATTCACTGCCCTGTCTTTGAGTCTGTAATCTTTGGTCAGCATTAGTGTTGATAATATTGCTAAAAGCCAAATGTGTAGAAAACAACAGCTCTTTCTATTTTGATATCACTGGCTGGCTTCACACGGCACAGCAAACGACCCTGCACTGTTTCTACAGCATGCAGATTTTTGCTCAGACTTACTGGCCAGGTAATGACGTGGTTACCTGGCCGGTGTAATTGCCATCCTCCTGTCCTTGCCATGCATTCTGGCAGCCCCTGCAAGTGAAAGCCCTGTCCGTTCCCTATTTCTGTGTATGGACTGCAGCAGGCTCCTCTTGACTGATCCATTGCAGTCCTGAGGTATGTTTCCCCCCTTCCCCCTCTGATGCACATCAGTGGTATTTCCCAGCCACTCCAGCCCCAACAGAGATGTTTATAAATAAGCAATTTTGCTATGATTCCTCCGCTTCTCCCGCTATGTATTTTTGCACTGATTTCCAGTTTCCAAAGGTAAACAGGGCAATGGACATCACTTGGCCAATAAGAATAAAGTGAGCAATGACATGTCTGTTGCTAGGGCTCTGGGGGCAGTAGAGATCAAAGACTAGAAGCAGTTTCTATGGAGTCTATGGTGCTTCCATACCAACAATGGCAAAATGGGGATCCCAGGTTTGGATGTCTGGAGAAGCCATGGTGAAGCATGGAAACTTTAGAGCACACTACAGATTTTCCTGTAGTTTCGGGAAATTATCCCCATCCCAACTCTGGAATTGAGTCTGGGTAACACAAAAGATGCACAACCCAGGCACTGTGACAGTGGAAATTGACTGCAGTTACAGGTAGGCTGAAGCAGCAAAGCTGCAAGTTAAGTAAAGGTGCTTATGAAATTGGATCATGATTGGGTCGTACTCCAAAAGCAATCCACTCAAACATTCAAACTTAATTCCCTCCCTTGTCCTCTTTTCAGAATGTGCTCTGGAAGATGAAACATACGAAGATGGAGCAGAGACCCAGGTGCAGTGCAACCGCTGTGTTTGCGCCTGTGGGAACTGGGTGTGTACTGCCATGACTTGTGAGGGTATGTATAACTGAGAAATCCTGGGTCATCTCAAAATATTTTGTTTCTCACAAAAGAAACATCTGTGACATCTGAATCCCTGGCTTTTGTTCCAAGTACTTCCTTCAGCTTCTGCCTAGAAAATGGATGGAAAGAATGGAGAGAGGGGAGCATAGCATATAAGGTGTAAGGCAACATGGTTTCACTAATGGAAAATCACCCCAGATTTATATAAACTGATTTTCTGGGAGGAAAGCAGCCTTTACTTCAATAAAGCGTCTAGTAAAGCGTTGCATAACATAAACATTAATGTTACTCAAATTGGAAGACAGTGACGTTGGCCTCAGGACAAAGCTCCTTGACGGAGGGCCCTGCTGCAACTGAGGCTGGTGTGGCTATTCCCAGGGAACCCCAAATCCGCTGGAGAAGGGTGAAAGGCTTGGCTTGAATAGCTCCTATGTCTTTGTTTGCCATTTCATAGGAATGTTTCCTCCTTCCAAGTGAGGTCCAGATGTTACATGGAATTTTGGGAGAAGGCTGGGCAGCTGTCAGTCTCAGTGGTGGTGATTAATGGATGACTAGGCTTGGGCCAAAGAAGAGAAACTGTGGAGCCTTCTTAGAGTGAAGAGAGAGGCAAGCTGAAGAGAGACATCTAGGGGTGGGAGGAGAAGGAATGCAAGTACTTGAAACCCCTCCACTTTCAAATGGAGACCTCAAGGGGGTGGGCAGACCTGGCTTTGGGCAGCTGGCCAACTCCTCTACACAGACACTTTAAAAGGGGATTTACTTTCCCCTCTGAGGATGCAGCAGCCAATAACCTGGTTTTGTCTGCAGTATTGCTTGTTACGGACCACAGGCTACAATCCCTACCATCTGTTAGGCCTATACTGAAATATTTAGATAGACAAGAGTCAGATCTTGGGCCTGTGTGTACTTGAGGACGTGGACAGTGTCCTTGGAGAGGTGAAGCCTACCATTTGTGTGTTGGACCTTTGCCCTTCATGACTTATAACAACAGCTAGGTGAGAGGCTGTCTGAGCAGATAAGAGGAGGTGTGAAAGGCCTGAATCAAACAAAACCTGAATCAAAGTGTATTGAATAGTATCTGGCTGGTCTCTAATACTGCATTGCTGGGCATTGTGCTGCAACACATGGTAGCTTCTCAGCTCCTGGAATTTCTGGATGGTGCAGATTATGGAGGTCCATTTCAGGGATGGCAGGGATTGTAACCTGTGGGCTTTAGCAGGTCATCCTGTAGACTACACTAGGCAGTGGTCTTCTGCTGCTGCTTCATTCTGTGGGGAACCATCAGTTCTACTTCAGGCTTCCCAGAAATCTCCATTCAGGATCCAGCTCCTTCAGCCACATAGTCAAGCCTGTCTAAGGTGAATCTTCTTTTAAAACATACAAACATTAAGGATTCCCCCAGCACAAAACCACCTGTAGGGATCTGAAATTTGGCAGACTCAGAAGCAGTGAGCATGCCTGTAAATTTAATCAGTCCTGTCAAGTGGGAACATATAAAGATTTTGAATTGAAGGTGAAGCAAGCCATGCCCAAAGCAGTCCCTGGCTAAGGTAACTCATACTGTAAAACAGGTGCTTAAGTGAAGGCATTAGTTAAATGAGATCAAACACATGAAGCATTCTGGTTGAAGATTACATGAACCACCCTTGATTTGGAACTAATTAATTTAAAACTTTGATAGTGTTATTTTGTAGTGGAAGAGAACAAAAACAATCCTCAATTCTGTTTTTCTGGGACTACTTAAGTTATGAAAGCATCAAAGTACTTCCAATATTTCCCCCTTTCCACATAGTACCAGACTGGGACTGTTAGTACAGAGCAAGGCAAGGTACAAAATGTTCTGTTTTCCATTTTCCAAACTTTTATGCCGTCTTTAACAAGATCTTTCCCTACTAAAAAGAAAAAAAATACAAATACAAATATAGAAGACTCCATATTTCAAGCTGTAATGCGAAGCAAAGGAAGCACCTGAAAAGCCAGGTAGTAACTTAAGCATTGTCAGTTGCAGACTAAGGATAAAAAAGGAGTCCAGAAGGATTAATGGAAAGACTGTTTCCATTTGACCACCAGAAATTGATGGCCTACCACTTTACAACACAGAATTGCAGTAAATATTTAAAGCATAACTACCATTCCGTGCCAGGAAAAGAAAAGAGTGCTGCACCTAACAGCAGCTGAGCAAACACAGAGGTCAAGCCCAGTTTCTTTACCTGTGACAACCACAACAGCCTCTTGCTTGCTTTGAAGACTTTGGACACTTGAGGCCCACTTTGTTATACAGGGTGGATAATCTGTGGCCCTAAACCCACACATGCCCTTGCAGTAATATCACTTCAGAGTTCTAGCAGCCCACTGGGCAGGAAGAAGTGATAGAGAGAAAAGGGGATTGTTATTATTATAACATTTCTATGCCGCCCCTTGCCGAAGCCTCGGGGCGGCTTACAACACAATAAAATACATTGAAATACAATAGAACATAATAAATTACCATTAAATACAAAAATACAAAAAATACATTGAGTTACAAACATAATAATATGAAATTAAAATTATCAGTATAAAATAAGTAAATAAATAATAAAGGGGGAGAAAAGAGAAGGAAGAAGAAGTTGCCCTGGCCAGATCATA